>NC_031982.2:33902318-34202318 GCF_001858045.2 Oreochromis niloticus
TATTGGTTTCACTGGTAAAAATAAATAATTGAAATGGGTATATATTTGTTTTTTGTTAAGTTGCCTAATAATTATGCACAGTAATAGTCACCTGCACACACAGATATCCCCCTAAAATAGCTAAAACTAAACACAAACTAAAAACTACTTCCGAAAACATTCAGCTTTGATATTAATGTGTTTTTTGGTTCATTGAGAACATGGTTGTTGTTCAATAATAAAATTATTCCTCAAAAATACAACTTGCCTAATAATTCTGCACTCCCTGTATGAGAGTAAGAAAGAAAAGTATATCTTTGTGTCCACCTTTCTCTGTTAATGCCCTACCTGGCCCCCTGGCAAAAGCTTTGCTAGATCCGCCCCTGCACAGTTACCAGCTGTCAGCTAAATAAAAAAAGGAGCTTGGTGTTTATTTCTCTCAGAAACAGTTCATAACTTCCCTTCAACTCATTCATGTCACCTAAAAAAAGGTAAACCTGTTTCTCCATCACCAGTTCAGCTCTGATGATTCAGTAAGGTCATCTCCTGGTTTCGACCAGCCGCTTCTACAGCTGTGGCTCCAGCAAACATCAGCTGATACTAGAAATTAAAATCAAATGAATTCTAACAACAGCTGATCAAGCTTAAACGTGCTGCTGTTGTTTAGCGCGATAAACAAACAAGAGAGAAAAGCCGATCATTGATCAGTTTCATGACTGAAGTTTGAACAGGCGAGAGAATGACAGGGAGGCTGTCATAAAGTTCAACATCAGTAACTTAGCACGCACACAGCTGTATAGAAACTCCATCGTGCTAGCTACCACGCAGTACGAGTTATTATAACTGATTGTAAAAAGTCAGCACAACGAAAATAAACTACACCTAAACTCGGTTTATATCTGACCCAAATAGAGTGCAGGTCATAACTCTTACCTGAAATTCAGTTCACCTCACGCTCCGACCGGCAGCCGCCTGCTTCTCCTGCTTCGGTTTCCCTGATCCACGATCTACCACCGGTCGATCGGCGGTCGCCTCGCCGCCTCGTTCCCCGCATGTTCTTTCTGACACACACGGTGGATAGCTGCCCTCGGTTGTAGCTCCGCGTCAGCGACTACCAAACAACTCAGTTATTTTTTCCACATCGACCAGCATCTGGACAATCCACCGCCTTTCACTGTTTGTACCGTTACTAAAAAAAAACCCTCATCGGCTCATAAAAACGAAAAATAAGTCCAGCTATGACCCTGAGTCAAAAAGACAGCCAGCTCGGGTTAGCTAGCTACCTGTCTAGCTCTTTGCAGGCACCGAAAACATCAGAGCTAATATGGGATGTCTTGGTAACACGAGCAGATATTTGAAGTTTACATCTGGCCAATCCACCACCTTTCACTGTTTATACCGTTACTAAAATGAATAAATAATAAATCATCGGTCCATATAAACGAAAAATAAGTCCAGCTAAAACACATACTGTCGGCGAGCGACCGGTGCTGACACGAGTTTCACCCGCCTCAATATAAGCCAAGCCTGGGTGCTTTTTCACGAAGGGTCGCTAGCGGTGCTAGCTAACTATGCTAGCGGCGCTAGCTAACTATGCTAGCGGCGCTAGCTAGCTAGCCGGCTATCAGCAACACATAAGAGAACTGCTGCTAAATAAACTACACCTAAACTCGGTTTATATCTGACCCAAATAGAGTGCAGGTCATAACTTCTTACCTGAAATTCAGTTCACCTCACGCTCCTGCCTTCGCTTTCCCTGATCCACGATTGACCTCCGTGTTAGCAAACACCGGTCGATCGGCGGTCGCGGCATGTCCTTCTGTCATACACCGGTGGATAGCTGCCCACTGTTGTAGCTCCGCGTTATAGCACCACCAAACAACTCAGTTATTTTTTCCACATCCAGCTGTAACTCCGATTCTATGCGAGCATTTGCGAGAGACCGGGAGGTGAAACGACAGAGAGAGTCCCCTCGCTATCCATTTGCAGCCAAGTGCGGCAGCTAGCTAGGTAGCCGGCTAGCTGTCAGGCAGGACCGATGTCGTCAGAGCACTGTCGCTAAATATGGGATGTCTTGATAAAACAAGCAGATATTTGAAGTTTACACACCTACATTCTCGCCTGAAAATATCTTAAAAGTTTATTTTGTGACCTAGAAACATGAATAAAAGACATATAAAACGAAGTGGTGGCCGCCATTGTTCACTCTGTAGAGGCGTGCTATGAATTGTGGGATATGGAGTTTTCAACACAAGGATAAATCTTTTCGGCTGTACTACTCCCGGTATACCACTAGAGAGAGCCAAGACACCACAAATGAAGTCTGTTTCTATGGTGCCAAAAGCAGAATCTTCTCAGGAGCCTAGAAATTGGCCTAAATTTGCACTAAAATCTAAATATTTCAAAAACTATAAAAGTTATAAACACCAAAAGTCACACCATACTAGCCCAGCTCCAGCCGCACAAAATGATGTAACATATGTACTCCTATTGTCAAAACTGTTTGGCAGAGGAGCGCGGGAAAATTTTCACTAAAATATTAATATTTAAAAAACTATAATATTCATAAACACCAAAAGTCATAGCACACCATTCCAGATCCAGCCGCACAAAATGAGGTAACATATATGAAGCTTGTCCAAAAACTGCGGGTCGAGATACACTGCAAAATTTCAGGCGGAAAAAGGAAAATAATAATAATAATAATAAGAATAATAAATCCGAGGAATAGTAATATGTGTGCCTCTTGGCATAGGCACACATAATAACTAGAAAGCGAAAATTTCAGAAGAAATTTTATGTGTGCCTATGCCGCTGCTAATCACTGTAGTTTGCCATTCATACAGCTACAGAGAGCAAAACTCAGAAGAGCAGCCATTCTCCACCATGAACTATGGTAAAACAAACACCGCTCACGCTTCACAGATGACAGCTTACAGTTTTGTGTAAAGATGAAGTTACTTCGTACAGCGCCGATTTGCAGACGCTGTGCACACAGGTTCATGAGCAGAAGTCCCATTGTACCACGGCAGACCCGACAATTTTTGCATGAACACGCTTTGAAGCATTACATTATGGACCACTTTTCACACATGGTTGGTTTACCCACACAGCCGGCTGTGCATTCACTTTTGTTTTTGTTATTTTTACACAGTGTTCTGAATGATTAACAATGGTCTACAGCCAATCTTGTGTATTATTATACAAACTGTGGTTGTAAGATGCAGATAACTATTTAATAAAAAGCTAAATATTTTATATGAGAGTAAGAAAGAAAAGTATATCTTTGTGTCCCCCTTTCCCTGTTAATGCCCTACCTGGCCCCCTGGCAAAAGCTTTGCTAGATCCGCCCCTGCACAGTTACCAGCTGTCAGCTACACAAAAACAGGAGCTTGGTGTATATTTGTCTGTCAGAAACAGTTCATAACTTCCCTTCAACTCATTCATGTCACCTAAAGGGTAAACCTGTTTCTCCATCACCAGTTCAGCTCTGATGATTCAGTAAGGACATCTCCTGGTTTGGACCAGCCGCTTCTACAGCTGTGCCCCAGCAAACATCAGCTGATACTAAGATAAGATAAGATAACCTTTATTAGTCCCACATGTGGGAAATTTGTTTTGTCACAGCAGGAAGTGGACAGTGCAAAAGTTATGAAGCAAAATTAGAATAAAATAAAATAAGAATAAATACAGTACACAACTGTACAGAATAGAATAAAATAAAATACTATATACAGTAGAATAAATAGAATAAAATATACAATAAGATAAAAATAGAATACAAATGCTATATACAACTGAGTAAAAAATACAACGATGCCAGGAAGATTATTGCACTTAGTGTTATTGCACATGTGTGTGTTTGATCAGTTAAAGTCTTTGTTGTGGAGTCTGACAGCAGTGGGGAGGAAAGACCTGCGAAATCTCTCCATCCCACACCGTGGGTGCCGCAGTCTCCCACTGAAGGAGCTGCTAGAAATTAAAATCAAATGAATTCTAACAACAGCTGATCAAGCTTAAACGTGCTGCTGTTCTTTAGCGCGATAAACAAGAGCGAAAAGCCGATCGTTGATCAGTTTCATGAGTGAAGTTGCAACTGGCGAGAGAATGACAGGGGAGGCTTCGTAACGACAGAATAAATCGTAATGTTTTCTCTGAATGTGGGACGATTCCGTTTGTACGGCAACTCTGACGAACCAACCCTTATGAATATAATAAATTTCAACATCAGTAACTTACCGCGCACACAGCTGTCGTGCTAGCTAGCATGCAGTACGATTGTAAAAGGTCAGCACAACGAAAATAAACTACACCTAAACTCTGTTTATATCTGACCCAAATAGAGTGCAGTTCATAACTTCTTACCTGAAATTCAGTTCACCCCTCAGCTCCTGCCTTCGCTTTCCCTGATCCACGATTGACCTCCAGGTTAGCAACCACCTTCGCTTTCCCTGATCCACGATTGACCTCCAGGTTAGCAACCACCGGTCGATCGGCGGTGGCCTGCCCCACCTCCTATGTGTGGTTCGCGGCATGTCCTTTCTGTCACACACCGGTGGATAGCTGCCCTCTGTTGTAGCTCCGGCTAGCTCCACCACCAAACAACTCAGTTATTTTTTCCACATCGACCACCATCATCGGCCCATATAAGCGAAAAATGAGTCCAGCTAAAACACAGACTTGGCGAGCGATCGGGTGTTGCAACAAATTTTAGCCGCGTCACTATAAGCCCAGCCTGGGTGCTTTGAGGGTCGCTAGCAGCGCTAGCTAGCTATGCTAGCGGCGCTATGCTAGCCGGCTGGCTATCAGCAACACATAAGACAACTCTTGCTAATATGGGATGTCTTGATAAAACGAGCAGATATTTGAAGTTTACACACCTATATTCTCGCCTGAAAATGTCTTAAAAGTTTAGTTTGTGACCTAGAAACACGAATAAAAGACATAGAAAACGAAGTGGTGGCCGCCATTGTTTGACTCGGTAGAGGCCTCTGTAGAGGCGTGCTATGAATTGTGGGATATGGAGTTTTGGGCCAAGGATAGATCTTTTCGCCTGTACTACTCCGGGTATACCACTAGAGAGAGCCAAGACACCACAAATGAAGTCTGTTTCTATGGCGCCAAAAGTAGAATCTTTCTAAATTTGCACTAAAATATTAATATTTAAAAAACTATAAAAGTCATGAACACCAAAAGTCGTACCATAGTAGTCCAGCTCCAGCCGCACAAAATGATCTAACATATGTAACCCTATTGTCAAAACTGTTTGGCAGAGGAGCGCGGGAAAATTTTCACTAAAATATTAATATTTCAAAAACTATAATAGTCATAAACACCAAAAGTCATAGCACACCATTCCAGATCCAGCCGCACAAAATGAGGTAACATATATGAAGCTTGTCTGAAAACTGCGGGGCGAGATTCGCTGCAAAATTTCAGGCGGAAACTGAAGAATAATAATAACTAGAAAGCGAAAATTTCAGAAGAAATTTTATGTGTGCCTATGCCGCTGCTAATCTGTGTAGTTTTCCATTCATACGGCTACAGACAGCAAAACTCAGAAGAGCAGCCATTCTCCACCATGAATTATGGTAAAAACAAACACCGCTCGCGCCTCACAGATGACAGCTTACAGTTTTGGGTAAAGATGAGGTCACTTTGTACAGCCCGGATTTGCAGACGCTGTGCACACAGGTTCATAAGCAGAAGTCCCTCTGTACCACGGCAGACCCCGACAATGTTTGCACGAACACACTTTGAACCAGTACGTTATGGACCACTTTTCACACATGGTTGGTGTACCCTCCCAGCCAGCTGTAGCTTTTCAACTCACAGCCCGACACACACCCAAAAAACAGCCGAGAGAGCACAGACTACGCCCGAGAGGTGTGATTGCAGATGCCCCTCAGGTGGGTCCACCTCCCCTGCAGCGGCACTGCAGACCACGCCCCGACACACATATCAAACACGTAAAATAAATATTTATGCACTTTTGCATTCACTTTTTGTTTTTTGTTATTTTTACACAGTGTTCTGAATGATGAACAATGGTCTACAGCCAATCTTGTGTATTATTATACAAACTTTGGTTGTAAGATTCAGATAACTATTTAATAAAAGCTAAATATTTTATACAGGGAGTGCAAAATTATTAGGCAAATGAGTATTTTGTCCACATCATCCTCTTCATGCATGTTGTCTTACTCCAAGCTGTATAGGCTCGAAAGCCTACTACCAATTAAGCATATTAGGTGATGTGCATCTCTGTAATGAGAAGGGGTGTGGTCTAATGACATCAACACCCTATATCAGGTGTGCATAATTATTAGGCAACTTCCTTTCCTTTGGCAAAATGGGTCAAAAGAAGGACTTGACAGGCTCAGAAAAGTCAAAAATAGTGAGATATCTTGCAGAGGGATGCAGCAGTCTTAAAATTGCAAAGCTTCTGAAGCGTGATCATCGAACAATCAAGCGTTTCATTCAAAATAGTCAACAGGGTCGCAAGAAGCGTGTGGAAAAACCAAGGCGCAAAATAACTGCCCATGAACTGAGAAAAGTCAAGCGTGCAGCTGCCAAGATGCCACTTGCCACCAGTTTGGCCATATTTCAGAGCTGCAACATCACTGGAGTGCCCAAAAGCACAAGGTGTGCAATACTCAGAGACATGGCCAAGGTAAGAAAGGCTGAAAGACGACCACCACTGAACAAGACACACAAGCTGAAACGTCAAGACTGGGCCAAGAAATATCTCAAGACTGATTTTTCTAAGGTTTTATGGACTGATGAAATGAGAGTGAGTCTTGATGGGCCAGATGGATGGGCCTGTGGCTGGATTGGTAAAGGGCAGAGAGCTCCAGTCCCACTCAGATGCCAGCAAGGTGGAGGTGGAGTACTGGTTTGGGCTGGTATCATCAAAGATGAGCTTGTGGGGCCTTTTCGGGTTGAGGATGGAGTCAAGCTCAACTCACAGTGCTACTGCCAGTTTCTGGAAGACACCTTCTTCAAGCAGTGGTACAGGAAGAAGTCTGCATCCTTCAAGAAAAACATGATTTTCATGCAGGACAATGCTCCATCACACGCGTCCAAGTACTCCACAGCGTGGCTGGCAAGAAAGGGTATAAAAGAAGAAAAACTAATGACATGGCCTCCTTGTTCACCTGATCTGAACCCATTGAGAACCTGTGGTCCATCATCAAATGTGAGATTTACAAGAAGGGAAAACAATACACCTCTCTGAACAGTGTCTGGGAGGCTGTGGTTGCTGCTGCACGCAATGTTGATGGTGAACAGATCAAAACACTGACAGAATCCATGGATGGCAGGCTTTTGAGTGTCCTTGCAAAGAAAGGTGGCTATATTGGTCGCTGATTTGTTTTTGCTTTGTTTTTGAATGTCAGAAATGTATATTTGTGAATGTGGAGATGTTATATTGGTTTCACTGGTAAAAATAAATAATTGAAATGGGTATATATTTGTTTTTTGTTAAGTTGCCTAATAATTATGCACAGTAATAGTCACCTGCACACACAGATATCTATGGGCAGAAATCTGTGCCATCAGAAACTGAATTTGAATAAGTTAAATTTGAATTTGAATTACTCGGATTGAATCTGAATTGTAACTTGAATGAAAGCTTTTGAAAACTGAATTTGAATTAGTCTAATTTGAAATTGAATTTATGGTTTGAAAATGAATTGATTTGCTTTGAAACTGCATTTTATCCTTTAAAAATTCAGCTCTCGAATAATTTCAGATTCACTTCTCACCATTCAGTTTCAGTTCTACAATTCAATTTCAGTTCCAAAATTCAGTTTTTTGGAACTTACATCCGGTTCCGGTTCAAGCGCAGATTAATAGAACTACAGACTGATAGCGTTACTGACGGAATCTACAGCGTCTTGAGCTGAATTAAGACTTCAGAAGTCATTCGTCATGTCGAATCACCAGCGGATAAACTCTCAGGTTGGTAATAAATGTATTACATGTATAAGAACAAGCGTCATGTTAACAAATGATAGCCGTACAGTAACTTTTATGCTTATTGTAGCTGCTAGCTAAAAACGCTAATTTAGCGTAGTTTGCCCTGGATTCAGCTTTGACAAACAAATATGATCGACTGTTTCTAGTAGAATTCCAAAGTTGTCATCTTGTACCCTCTCAGAGCCCTGTATGCTTGCAGAGACCCCTACAGTAAGGAAACATGCAAAACGCTGTCCAAACCTTTGTATTTTAGCTTTATTTATGTCTTACACAGCATCCCAACTCTTTAGCTAACTTAATAACTTTAGCTAAAGTGAATAGTTAGTCTTATTCATTAGTGCAGCATTACTGGATCACCTCTGTTTGAAGTAATATAATATGATATACAACTATCACTGAAACAGCAAACTTTGTAAACAAACAACACTTCTCATTCTCTAAACGTTTGGCCACAGCTGTAGATTACACTATCAGTGCTTGTTCACTCTTGACAATAATTACATTTCTAAATTCTCTTTGTGCATTTACAGGTAAACAATATCTAATATTTTATCTAAATGACTGCTTTGTCTTTGAAAAGGTGAAGAGCCTGAGGCCGGTGACACTCCAGTTCTACTCCAAGTACATCCTTACGGTGGCTCACAGGACAAGGCCACATTCCTGTCCTGCCAGGAGAGAAGAGAAACTTCAGAGTCTTCATGAAGTTCAACCAAAACCTGTCATATTCCGTATGACAGGGGTCTCAAACTCCATTCCTCGAAGGCCGGTGTCATGCAACTTTTCCATGCCCTCGAGGACTGGAGTTTGAGACCCCTGCCGTATGGTGTTCATGCAGTTTTCTACCCCAGTTACAGCATGTCTGACTGCCTGTTCAGCATATGCAAAAATATATGAGTTTAAGCATGTGATGACAAAGGCCTTCCATTATGGTGTTTGTCATCACATGTCACAGACATCTGGATGATCATTTGGAATAAACAAAAAAGCAAAAACTTGTTACTTCATCTTTTATCTTTATTATTATTATTGTTCTTATTTTACATTTTTCATTGTTAGGCATTGGGTTTATTTGTAGTAGTCCTTTCCAGCTTCTTTCCCCTCTTCCATGTTAGTGTGTCAGCTTGTCAGCATCTATTTGGGGTTGGGAGTGGAACAGGAAGTAAGGAACAGAAAGTGCCATTAAAACCAGGAGAGGTTCTTATATTTCAGAAGAAGGGATTAATTCAAAAGAAATGACCTCAATGCCATATTTTATTTAGGAACCCTAGAGAGCACTTTGCAAAATAACACATTCTTATAATTTCACCCTCAGATGAGCCAAGCTACGACTGTCAGGGAAGGTGATGTAGGTACAGAGCATGTGAGAGTGGTTAAGTTAATGTCTTGTCTAGATGAAGGCACAGGAGGGATCAATGGCACGGCGTAGAGATTCAGTATCTTCAGTCTTCAGTGGACACTCCATTTCTGGCACAAAACACCTGTAAAAGATGGTCGATTTAGGAGGTGACCCGACAACTTCAGCCTGTCAAACATAGCAATGGAGCAGTATGTTTAAAAAAAAAAAAAAAATCTAATTAAGCATGCACTCAGTACCCTAAGAATTATTATGGTAGTTAAACACAGTGATAGTTGTATATCATATTATATCACTTCAAACAGAGGTGATCCAGTAATGCTGCACTAATGAATAAGACTAACTATTCACTTTAGCTAAAGAGTTGGGATGCTGTGTAAGACATAAATAAAGCTCAAATACAAAGGTTTGGACACTGTTTTGCATGTTTCCTTACTGTAGGGGTCTCTGCAAGCATACAGGGCTCTGAGAGGGTACAAGATGACAACTTTGGAATTCTACTAGAAACAGTCGATCATATTTGTTTGTCAAAGCTGAATTCAGGGCAAACTACGCTAAATTAGCGTTTTTAGCTAGCAGCTACAATAAGCATAAAAGTTACTGTACGGCTATCAATTGTTAACATGACGCTTGTTCTTATACATGTAATACATTTATTACCAACCTGAGAGTTTATCCGCTGGTGATTCGACATGACGAATGACTTCTGAAGTCTTAATTCAGCTCAAGACGCTGTAGATTCCGTCAGTAACGCTATCAGTCTGTAGTTCTATTAATCTGCGCTTGAACCGGAACCGGATGTAAGTTCCAAAAAACTGAATTTTGGAACTGAAATTGAATTGTAGAACTGAAACTGAATGGTGAGAAGTGAATCTGAAATTATTCGAGAGCTGAATTTTTAAAGGATAAAATGCAGTTTCAAAGCAAATCAATTCATTTTCAAACCATAAATTCAATTTCAAATTAGACTAATTCAAATTCAGTTTTCAAAAGCTTTCATTCAAGTTACAATTCAGATTCAATCCGAGTAATTCAAATTCAAATTTAACTTATTCAAATTCAGTTTCTGATGGCACAGATTTCTGCCCATAGATATCCCCCTAAAATAGCTAAAACTAAACACAAACTAAAAACTACTTCCGAAAACATTCAGCTTTGATATTAATGTGTTTTTTGGGTTCATTGAGAACATGGTTGTTGTTCAATAATAAAATTATTCCTCAAAAATACAACTTGCCTAATAATTCTGCACTCCCTGTATGAGAGTAAGAAAGAAAAGTATATCTTTGTGTCCACCTTTCTCTGTTAATGCCCTACCTGGCCCCCTGGCAAAAGCTTTGCTAGATCCGCCCCTGCACAGTTACCAGCTGTCAGCTAAATAAAAAAAGGAGCTTGGTGTTTATTTCTCTCAGAAACAGTTCATAACTTCCCTTCAACTCATTCATGTCACCTAAAAAAAAGGTAAACCTGTTTCTCCATCACCAGTTCAGCTCTGATGATTCAGTAAGGTCATCTCCTGGTTTCGACCAGCCGCTTCTACAGCTGTGGCTCCAGCAAACATCAGCTGATACTAGAAATTAAAATCAAATGAATTCTAACAACAGCTGATCAAGCTTAAACGTGCTGCTGTTGTTTAGCGCGATAAACAAACAAGAGAGAAAAGCCGATCATTGATCAGTTTCATGACTGAAGTTTGAACAGGCGAGAGAATGACAGGGGAGGCTGTCATAAAGTTCAACATCAGTAACTTAGCGGGCACACAGCTGTATAGAAACTCCATCGTGCTAGCTACCACGCAGTACGAGTTATTATAACTGATTGTAAAAAGTCAGCACAACGAAAATAAACTACACCTAAACTCGGTTTATATCTGACCCAAATAGAGTGCAGGTCATAACTTCTTACCTGAAATTCAGTTCACCTCACGCTCCGACCGGCAGCCGCCTGCTTCTCCTGCCTTCGGTTTCCCTGATCCACGATCTACCACCGGTCGATCGGCGGTCGCCTCGCCGCCTCGTTCCCCGCATGTTCTTTCTGACACACACCGGTGGATAGCTGCCCTCGGTTGTAGCTCCGCGTCAGCGACTACCAAACAACTCAGTTATTTTTTCCACATCGACCAGCATCTGGACAATCCACCGCCTTTCACTGTTTGTACCGTTACTAAAAAGAAAACCCTCATCGGCTCATAAAAACGAAAAATAAGTCCAGCTATGACCCTGAGTCAAAAAGACAGCCAGCTCGGGTTAGCTAGCTACCTGTCTAGCTCTTTGCAGGCACCGAAAACATCAGAGCTAATATGGGATGTCTTGGTAACACGAGCAGATATTTGAAGTTTACATCTGGCCAATCCACCACCTTTCACTGTTTATACCGTTACTAAAATGAATAAATAAATAAGTCATCGGTCCATATAAACGAAAAATAAGTCCAGCTAAAACACATACTGTCGGCGAGCGACCGGGTGCTGACACGAGTTTCACCCGCCTCAATATAAGCCAAGCCTGGGTGCTTTTTCACGAAGGGTCGCTAGCGGTGCTAGCTAACTATGCTAGCGGCGCTAGCTAGCTAGCCGGCTATCAGCAACACATAAGAGAACTGCTGCTAAATAAACTACACCTAAACTCGGTTTATATCTGACCCAAATAGAGTGCAGGTCATAACTTCTTACCTAAAATTCAGTTCACCTCACGCTCCTGCCTTCGCTTTCCCTGATCCACGATTGACCTCCGCGTTAGCAAACACCGGTCGATCGGCGGTCGCGGCATATCCTTTCTGTCATACACCGGTGGATAGCTGCCCACTGTTGTAGCTCCGCGTTATAGCACCACCAAACAACTCAGTTATTTTTTCCACATCCAGCTGTAACTCCGATTCTATGCGAGCATTTGCGAGAGACCGGGGAGGTGAAACGACAGAGAGAGTCCCCTCGCTATCCATTTGCAGCCAAGTGCGGCAGCTAGCTAGGTAGCCGGCTAGCTGTCAGGCAGGACCGACGTCGTCAGAGCACTGTCGCTAAATATGGGATGTCTTGATAAAACAAGCAGATATTTGAAGTTTACACACCTACATTCTCGCCTGAAAATATCTTAAAAGTTTATTTTGTGACCTAGAAACACGAATAAAAGACATATAAAACGAAGTGGTGGCCGCCATTGTTCACTCTGTAGAGGCGTGCTATGAATTGTGGGATATGGAGTTTTCAACACAAGGATAAAATCTTTTCGGCTGTACTACTCCCGGTATACCACTAGAGAGAGCCAAGACACCACAAATGAAGTCTGTTTCTATGGTGCCAAAAGCAGAATCTTTCTCAGGAGCCTAGAAATTGGCCTAAATTTGCACTAAAATCTAAATATTTCAAAAACTATAAAAGTTATAAACACCAAAAGTCACACCATACTAGCCCAGCTCCAGCCGCACAAAATGATGTAACATATGTACCCCTATTGTCAAAACTGTTTGGCAGAGGAGCGCGGGAAAATTTTCACTAAAATATTAATATTTAAAAACTATAATATTCATAAACACCAAAAGTCATAGCACACCATTCCAGATCCAGCCGCACAAAATGAGGTAACATATATGAAGCTTGTCCAAAAACTGCGGGTCGAGATACACTGCAAAATTTCAGGCGGAAAAAGGAAAATAATAATAATAATAATAAGAATAATAAATCCGACGAATAGTAATATGTGTGCCTCTTGGCATAGGCACACATAATAAATCCGAGGAATAGTAATATGTGTGCCTCTTCGCATAGGCACACATAATAATAATAAGAATAACTAGAAAGCGAAAATTTCAGAAGAAATTTTATGTGTGCCTATGCCGCTGCGAATCAGTGTAGTTTGACATTCATACGGCTACAGAGAGCAAAACTCAGAAGAGCAGCCATTCTCCACCGTGAACTATGGTAAAAACAAACACCGCTCGCGCCTCACAGATGACAGCTTACAGTTTTGGGTAAAGATGAAGTGACTTTGCACAGCCCCGATTTGCAGATGCTGTGCACACAGGTTCATGAGCAGAAGTCCCATTGTACCACGGCAGACCCGACAATGTTTGCATGAACACTCTTTGAAGCATTACGTTATGGACCACTTTTCACACATGCTTGGTGTACCCACACAGCCGGCTGTAGCTTTTCAACTGACAGCCCGACACACACCCAAAAAACAGCCGAAAGAGCACAGACTTTACGCCCGTGGGTCCACCTCCCCTGCAGCGGCACTGCAGACCACGCCCCGCCACACACATCAAACAAGTAAAATAAATATTTATGCACTTTTGCATTTACTTTTTGTTTTTTGTTATTTTTACACAGTAAATGATTAACAATGGTCTACAGCCAAACTTGTGTATTATTATACAAACTTTGGTTGTAAGATGCAGATAACTATTTAATAAAAAGCTAAATATTTTATACGAGAGTAAGAAAGAAAAGTATATCTTTGTGTCCCCCTTTCCCTGTTAATGCCCTACCTGGCCCCCTGGCAAAAGCTTTGCTAGATCCGCCCCTGCACAGTTACCAGCTGTCAGCTACACAAAACAGGAGCTGGGTGTTTATTTGTCTCTGAGAAACAGTTCATAACTTCCCTTCAACTCATTCATGTCACCTAAAGCAGGGCTCGCAAAATTTCAAAATCCCTGGTAGCCCTTCGGGGAGGCACTCTTCAGTTTTTGGTAATAAATTTAAGTAGCCCGAATAAAAAAAAAAGAGGACAATTTTTTGATTGATGTTTTGTTTCCTTTACAATATTATACATTAAAGTATAATACTGTAAAGGAAACAAAACATCAATCTAAAAATATTTAAAACACAAATTACAACAACAATTTCAATCATCAACTCAAATATTTGGTTCTAATTGAACAAATTTCTATGAACTTGTAAGAACTGTACAACAGGAATCAGTCTGTGTCAGATCCTTATTTTTGACATTTCCACTGAAATCACAGGTAAGAGGCAAGTGCAACCAAGATCTAGGCCATTTGCTTTTTGAAGTTTGCAAAGACTGCTAAATTTTGTCAGTGGTAGTTCACTCTTTGCAACATAGTAGGCTGTTCTAAACAGATTTTTCAGGACTTCTTGTTATGCTTGGTTTATTTTTAGTATGCTTTTTGCAATTGGTGTTTGTTCTGGGAAAGATATTGCAGACTGGGCAATAATGCATTTCTTGCATTTGTCATGGGTTCTGATGGGGTCTTTCTTAAAATGACTGGTCCCAGTAACAAAGGCGCTTGTCGACTCAGAAATCGAGGGAAACTCACAACACACCCGGCAGAACATGAGGTTATTTAGCTCGTCGTATTCCAGCCACATAAATTCTTTAGTCCATGAAACCATAAAGCTGCGCTTTCTTTTTCCCTCATAGTCTGATTTGTCATAACTTTTCCGTTTTGTGGTTGGCTTTTCTTTGGCTGCCCCTTCTTCACCCTGACCTCTCTTGTTTGGCTCTGCAGAACTAAAATACCTGCTTAAATCCATCTGCTCTTACATGCATATTTACATAACGATCAGCAATTCTCTGCGTAATCAGCCTCTATCACGTTTAAGCTTGCTGCAGGAGATTTCACTTGTCATGTTTGATAGTAAGCTAACGATTGATAAGACGATGTCAGAGGAAGTGGTGTGCAATTAATCTGTGACTTACCAATTAGTGCTGTCGCTCTCTACACACAGTTAGCGCAAAGTGAAAGTGAAAGCAAAAAACAAGCGCAAATTCAAACGCGATTTCAATGTGTCACATATTGACAGTGGCTCATCGATGCCGATGACATAATTACTCAGCTACATTTGCGAAAGAATGCAAAAGCATTGACATATCTTTCCCTCCCATGATAGCCCGACGGGCAGGGCTGAGATGGATTTTGGTAGCCCGACTGGAAAAATCGCTAGCCCCGGGACGTCGGGCTAGCGATTTTGCGAGCCCTGTAAAGGGTAAACCTGTTTCTCCATCACCAGTTCAGCTCTGATGATTCAGTAAGGACATCTCCTGGTTTGGACCAGCCGCAAAATTAAAATCAAATGAATTCTAACAACAGCTGATCAAGCTTAAACGTGCTGCTGTTGTTTAGCGCGATAAACAAGAGCGAAAAGCCGATCGTTGATCAGTTTCACGATTGAAGTTGCAACAGGCCAGAGAATGACAGGGGAGGCTTCATAACGACAGAATAAATTGTAATATTTTCTCTGAATGTGGGACGATTCCGTTTGTACGGCAACTCTACGGACTAACCGTTATGAATAAAATAAAGTTCAACGTCAGTAACTTAGCGCGCACACAGCTCTATAGAAACTCCTGTGCAATTCATAACTTCTTACCTGAAATTCAGTTCACCTCACGCTCCTGCCTTAGGTTTGCCTGATCCACGATCTACCACCGGTCGATCGGCGGTCCCCTCGCCGCCTCCTATGTCTCGTTCCCGCATGTTTTTCTGACACACACCGGTAGATAGCTGCTCTCTGTTGTAGCTGCGCGTTAGCCAAGACCAAACAACTCAGTTATTATTTCCACATCGACCAGCATCATCGGCCCATATAAACGAAAAATAAGTCCACCTAAGACAGTCTGTTGGCGAGCGAACAGGTGATGGTCAGCAGTCTCACTGAAGGCAAGCCCGGGTGCTCGAAGGGTCGCTAGCCACGCTAGCTAGTTAGCCGGCAACATCGTCAGATATAATATGGGATGTTTTGACAAAACGAGCAGATATTTGAAGTTTACACACCTACATTCTCGCCTGAAAATATCTTAAAAGTTCATTTTGTGACCTAGAAACACGAATAAAAGACGTTTAAAACGAAGAGGTGTCCGCCATTGTTGAACTCGGCAGAGGCGTGCTATGCATTATGGGATATTGAGTTTAAAAACAAGCATACAGATTTCGGCCGTACTACTCCCGGTATACCACTAGAGAGAGCCAACCCACCACAAATAAAGTCTGTTTCTATGGAAATTGGCCTAAATTTGCACTAAAATCTAAATATTTCAAAAACTATAAAAGTCATGAACACCAAAAGTGTATACCATACTAGTCCAGCTCCAGCCGCACAAAATGATCTAACATATGTAACCCTATTGTCAAAACTGTTAGGCAGAGAGGCGCGGGAAAATTTTCACTAAAATATTAATATTTAAAAAACTATAATAGTTATAAACACCAAAAGTCATAGCACACCATTCCTGATCCAGCCGCACAAAATGAGGTAACATATATGAAGCTTGTCTCAAAACTGCGGGGCGAGATTCGCTGCAAAATTTCAGGCGGAAACTGGAGAATAATAATAATAATAACTAGAAAGCGAAAATTTCAGAAGAAATTTTATGTGTGCCTATGCCGCTGCTAATCACTGTAGTTTGCCATTCATACGGCTACAGAGAGCAAAACTCAGAAGAGCAGCCATTCTCCACCATGAACTATGGTAAAACAAACACCGCTCACGCTTCACAGATGACAGCTTACAGTTTTGTGTAAAGATGAAGTTACTTTGTACAGCGCCGATTTGCAGACGCTGTGCACACAGGTTCATGAGCAGAAGTCCCATTGTACCACGGCAGACCCGACAATGTTTGCATGAACACACTTTGAAGCATTACATTATAGACCACTTTTCACACATGCATTCACTTTTTGTTTTTTGTTATTTTTACACAGTGTTCTGAATTATGAACAATGGTCTACAGCCAATCCTGTGTATTATTATACAAACTTTGGTTGTGAGATTCAGATAACTATTTAATAAAAGCTAAATATTTTATATGAGAGTAAGAAAGAAAAGTATATCTTTGTGTCCACCTTTCTCTGTTAATGCCCTAGCTTCCCCCCCCCTAAAAGCTTTGCTAGATCCGCCCCTGCACAGTTACCAGCTGTCAGCTACACAAAAAAGGAGCTTGGTCTTTGTCTCTCAGAAACAACTCATAACTTCCCTTCAACTCATTCATGTCACCTAAAGTGTAAACCTGTTTCTCCATCACCAGTTCAGCTCTGATGATTCAGTAAGGACATCTCCTGATTTCATCTTCATGCTCCAGCAAACATCAGCTGATACTAGAAATTAAAATCAAAAGAATTCTAACAACAGCTGATCAAGCTTAAACGTGCTGCTGTTGTTTAGCGCGATAAATAAGAGCGAACAGCCGATCATTGATCAGTTTCATGATTGACGTTTCAACACGCGAGAGAATGACAGGGGAGGCTTCGTAACGACAGAATAAATCATAATGTTTTCTCTGAATGTGGGACGATTCCGTTTGTACGGCACGGCAACTCTATGAACTAACCCTAATGAATAAAATAAAGTCCAACGTCAGTAACTTAGTACGCACACAGCTGTATATAAACTCCCGTGGCATTACGATTGTAAAAGGTCAACGAAAATAAATTACACCTAAACTCGGTTTATATCTGACCCAAATAGAGAGCGACCGGGTGCTGACACGAGTTTCACCCGCCTCAATATAAGCCAAGCCTGGGTGCTTTTTCACGAAGGGTTGCTAGCGGCGCGAGCTAACTATGCTAGCGGCGCTAGCTAGCTAGCCGGCTATCAGCAACACATAAGAGAACTGCTGCTAAATAAACTACACCTAAACTCGGTTTATATCTGACCCAAATAGAGAGCGACCGGGTGCTGACACGAGTTTCACCCGCCTCAATATAAGCCAAGCCTGGGTGCTTTTTCACGAAGGGTTGCTAGCGGCGCGAGCTAACTATGCTAGCGGCGCTAGCTAGCTAGCCGGCTATCAGCAACACATAAGAGAACTGCTGCTAAATAAACTACACCTAAACTCGGTTTATATCTGACCCAAATAGAGTGCAGTTCATAACTTCTTACCTGAAATTCAGTTCACCTCACGCTCCTGCCTTCGCTTTCCCTGATCCATGATTGACCACCGCGTTAGCAATCGCCTGCCCGGCCTCATATGTCTCGTTGGCGGCATGTCCTTTCTGTCACACACCGGTGGGTAGCTGCCCTCTGTTGTAGCTCCACCACCAAACAACTCAGTTATTTTTTCCACATCCAGCTGTAACTCCGATTCTATGCGAGCATTTGCGAGAGACCAGGGAGGTGAAACGACAGAGAGAGTCCCCTCGCTATCCATTTGCAGCCAAGTGCGGCAGCTAGCTAGGTAGCCAGCTAGGTAGCCGGCTAGCTGTCAGGCAGGACCGACGTAGTCAGAGCACTGTCGCTAAATATGGGATGTCTTGATAAAACAAGCAGATATTTGAAGTTTACACACCTACATTCTCGCCTGAAAATATCTTAAAAGCTTATTTTGTGACCTAGAAACACGAATAAAAGACATATAAAACGAAGTGGTGGCCGCCATTGTTCACTCTGTAGAGGCGTGCTATGAATTGTGGGATATTGAGTTTTCCACCAAGCATTACCGTAACTTTTGAATGATTTGCGCAACCTTAAAAATTCCAAGGGCTCCTGAAAGCAGCGACGCTGTGCGCACCGTTGAAATTGTCATCATTACGGTAATCCAAATAAGGGTACACAGGCTGTACCACTCCCGGCATACCACTAGAGAGAGCCAACACACCACAAATGAAGTCTGTTTATTTGGCGCCAAAAGATGAATTGGCCTAAATTTGCACTAAAATATTAATATTTAAAAAACTATAAAAGTCATGAACACCAAAAGTCATAACATAATAGTCCAGCTCCAGCCGCACAAAATGATCTAACATATGTAACCCTAATGTCAAAACTGTTTGGCAGAGGAGCGCGGGAAAATTTTCACTAAAATATTAATATTTAAAAAACTATAAAATTCATAAACACCAAAAGTCATAGCACACCATTCCAGATCCGGCCGCACAAAATGAGGTAACATATATGAAGCTTGTCTCAAAACTGCGAGGCGAGATTCGCTGCAAAATTTCAGGCGGAAACTGGAGAATAATAATAATAATAATAATAATAATAATAATAAATCCGACGAATAGTAATATGTGTGCCTCTTGTCATAGGCACACATAATAAATCCGACGAATAGTAATATGTGTGCCTCTTGTCATAGGCACACATAATTCATAGGCACACATATTACATAAGATATAAATAAAAGCCAAATAAAAGGAAAAGTAAAATAATTAATTAAATCACTAATTTAATTACAAGAGAAACTAAGTCTCACTGAGGTTAAAAGCCAAACAATAAAAGTGGGTTTTAAGACGCGGTTTAAAAGTGGACAGTGAAGGGGCCTCTCTAACGTGCAAGGGCAAGTTATTCCATATAGGACCCACAATAGAAAAGGCCCTGTCCCCTCTGAGCTTCCTCCTGGATCTCAGTACCTCCAGGAGCAGCTTAGCGGCCTCTTCATGGTTCCCATTCGCCTGTGGGATCCCCAGGTACTTGTAGCTGTCCTCTATGTCTGCAATGTTGCCTTCTGATAGTTCAATCCCCTCAGTTCTGACTACCTTCCCTCTCTTTGTTATCATCTGACTACATTTCTCCATTCCGGATGACATCCCGATGTCATTGCTGTATATCCTGGTAGTGTGGATCAGTGAATCAATGTCTCATTCACTCTTGGCATATAGCTTGATGTCATCCATGTACAGGAGGTGGCTGACAACTGCTCCATTCCGTAGACGGTATCCGTAGCCAGTCTTGTTAATGATCTCACCGAGGCGATTCAGGGCTATGCAGAACAGCAATGGGGACAGAGCATCTCCTTGGTAGATCCCGCACTTGATGGTGACTTGTGCTATGGGCTTGAAGTTGGCCTCTAGTGTTGTACGCCACATCCCCATTGAGTTCCTGATGAAGGCTCTTAGGATCCTGTTGTTCTTGTATAATTATAGACATTCCAGGGTCCATGTGTGGGACATTGAGTCATAGGCCTACTTGTAATCAATCCAGGCAGTGCACAGGTTGGACAGCCTAGTCTTGAATTCTCGGCTGACTGCTTGGTCTACCAGTAGCTGGTGTTTTGTGCCTCTGGTGTTCTTGCCCATCCCTTTCTGTGCCGCGCTCATGTATTGACCCATGTGCCTGTTCATCTTAGCCAATATGATGCCTGACAGGAGCTTCCATGTAGTACTGAGGCAGGTTGTTGGGCGGTAGTTGGACGGGACCGGTCCCTTCTAGAGGTCCTTGAGGATCAGGACTGTCCGGCCTTCGGTTAACCATTCTGGGTATCTCTGGTCAACTAGCAGCTAGTTCATTTGTGCTGCGAGGCGCTCGTGGAGTGCAGTCAGCTTCTTCAGCCAGTAGGCATGAACCATGTCGGGCCCTGGTGCTGTCCAACTCTTCATACTGGAGACCCTTTCTTGGATATCTGCCACGGTGATGGTTACTGGACCCTGTTCAGGGAGGTCGCTATGGTCTGCCTTCAGATCCACTAGCCACTGAGCATTGCCGTTATGGGTTGCGTCCTTCTCCCATATACTCTTCCAGTATTGCTCCGTCTCCAGCCTTGGTGGTGCTGTTCTCTTATTGTTCCCTTGCCACTGAGAGTACACCTTTGCTGGTTCCATGGAGAACAGCTGGTTTATTCTCCTGCCTTCTATCTCTCTGGTGTACCTCTTCAAGCGGCTGGCCAAGGCTGTGAGTCGTTGCTTGGCAGTTTCAAAGGCCTCAGGTATGGACAGCTTGCTGTACTTCTTAGGTACCTTCTTTGTCGCACCTTTCTGCAGCTCCGATAGTTGGCTAACCTCCCTCCGTGCTACCTTGATCTTAGCCTCCATGCAGTATTGGGAGGGTTACTTTTAAAATGAATTCCACTACAGATTACAGAATACATGCCCCAAAATGTATTTTGTAACATATTCCGTTACGTTACTCAGTGAGAGTAATGTATTCTGAATACTTTGGATTACTTAATATATTATCATGCTTTTTACAACTTCATAAATGTGCTATTGCTGTGATTTATTACTATTACTGAAGGTTACTCTCCATACCAATACCAGCTAGATTTTTAAATCTTAATATAAAATGAGTAACAGTAGGTGGACATTAGGTAAGGCTGCACTTTTTGCAGCAATCTCGTATAGAAAACTATTCCGCATATATATAAAATAGGTCCGCGGCTCCGAACCGTAGTAAAGGGACCTCTGGCTAATACGTCGGGTTCCGTGCTTTACTTTGTTGTCTGGGTCAACTTTGCTAGCAAGAGACAGAGAGAGGCGTTGAAAGACTGCTCCAACGGAACTTATTGTTTCGGAGAAAAACACAAACACAGTGTACAGTCGAGTCTTAATAGCTTACTTACAACTGGGCTCGTCAGGCACTCTTTTTGGCTGCAGTGGTTATTATGATATTTACATGTGTAGCAGGATGAATATTATATGTTCTGGTTGAAGTATAGTATAAATAGTAGCGGCCATCTGACCATCCCCGAATCGCATACCTGCTGTCATCTCCTTTCGGTCACCTGACTTTCCCTGGTGTTGCAGGTAGGAGCTGAGTGCATGTCGCTGCTGTCTCAGCCTGACTTGGTGGTGCATGTAATGATTAGTGTTACTCAAGTTACAGATATCACCTGCGGATACCTGCTTGAAGTCTCCATTGCAGCTGGTAGGTGTTTATTTGGTGCACGTGTACGTTATTCCGCTCGGTGGTAAACTGATGTTATTTATAGGTTGTAGCTGCCAGAGCCTCCTACGAGCCACCTCGTTAGTAAATTGAGTGACTGTAAAGTGACTGTTCGGTATGCGGTATTGTCACAATCCCTGCCTATTTTTGTTTTTTTAATAGTAAACACTCATTATGTATTGCAGGAAGTGTGGGCCTTAGTGGGCGGCCAGAAGCTTTACAGCGGGGCCACTACAGCTTTTCTAAGCTACACTGACAGAAGTGCTGCTGCTTTGCCTTCCTTTTTCTGTTTGGGATTTCCTTTTCCCTGTTGCTACCAGTTTCGTAGAAGTGAATAACTGAGAGAACTGTGGCGCCATACATGCCAGATATGGAAGCCTGCAGACGTGCTTGTTAATTGACTGAATTATTCAATTAGAGCCATCAGATGGACGACGATTTGGAGTGATATTGTGACGCCGTATGCTTCGAGCACAGGGTTAATTCATTTCGATGTATATTTGGTTTTTGAATGTTTTAATTTGTAACCTTTTGCTTTTGCTTTGCACTACTGGAAGGAGGCCCTTTTTCTAGCCGCAGATCATCAGTGTGTTCGGCGGTTGGGCTAGCCACAGGGGGTCTGTATCAAGTTTGTTTTGAATGCATTATAATTTTCTTTTGTTTCTTTTATTCAGATGCAGAGGGCCTGAAGTGGAAGTGACAGGGGTGTCTTGGTGATGGGACCCTCGGTGTACTACACACCTTTGTTTGAGCTGCACTAGAGTGTCCGTGTGTGTGACAGTGTGCTGCACATTTATCAGTGGATTTTCTTTTTTTGATTTGTCCTTCTTTGGCATCCCTGTCACCCACTGGTAAGCCTCCGCTCTGAACATAGAGACCGTGTCAGCTCCCAAACAGACAAAAAATAATATCAATAAACAACTTAAACATAAAAAATCACAAAGAAAGAACAATACAGTATCCACATCTGAACCAAAGAGTAAAACAGTGAAATGTGGAGATGCACACGTGGGGTCAAAAATGACCCCAGGGGTTGTTTTTCTTCAAAATCTTTAAAATGCAAAGTTGTAATATATTCATATTCCAGGTATTCCTCAAAAAATATGTTTGTAACATGAGGCCATTTGCATTTTTATTTATTTTTTCATTAATTTAAAAAAAATGCAGTTTTTGTATCACTACCCTACTCTTCCACAAGTGGCGTCAAAAATGACCCCAAGCAGTTCCTATGGAATCTTCTATGAAACTTTCATTCTTAGCAACTCTGACTGTCCCACTTACACTTCTGATGGATCAAGAATTAATTTTTACACAGTAACGTACATGATTTATAGTCAGGGCTGCACATAAGTGGTCCGCAGGTGTGCATTCGCTGTCAAAATAAAAGTATTCCCGGAAATTCAGAGAATATGCGCTTCTTTTGCGGTGGAGGAACACCAAAGTAATTGCTTACAGAGCTTGCTTCTTCGACATCTTTAAGAATTCTGAACAAATGTCTGTCCTCTTCCAGAGCATCTAATGTATGCAAATGAGCGTTTCAACTTATCTGGTATGCATCTTTTATTTTGACAGCAAATGCGCACCTGCGGACCATTTATGTGCAGCCCTGTTTATAATTTCCTGTGCATTTCAAACATTGTCCTTTCTGATGTTTTTTTTTAAATATTTAAAGTAACATGGCTGCTATGAGGCCAGCTTGGATCCCTGTGGACCTTGGCCTACAAATGATCCAGGACGGATGGGATGAAGAGCCCATCGGAGGCATTGACTCAGAATCTGACATCTCAGATATAGAGGACCCAGACTATTGTCCTCCCACTGAACAAGGCCAGTCAGATACAGAGGAGTCCTCTGATGCGTCCTCTGAAGAGGAAATGGATATTGAGTCTAACAGAATGAGCCCCTCTTACTGCTCTAGCCACAATATTCTGAATTAGTCGGGCTTGCACCTGGGTTTAGTACTGTCTCCCCAATAGATGCATGGAAGATGTTCATGTCTGATAACAGAAGAGGTGCTGACATGCACAAACATGGAGGCATGAAGAGTAGCCATAGACAGGGGAAAAGAGTGGAAAAATGTAATCGAACATGAGCTCATGGCCTTCATTTGATTGACCATTCTTGCAGGAAGTGAGAAGAACTGGGATGTACCAGTTGGTGTGTTTTTGGGAGTCCTCTGCATAACCCATGGTACAAGGCCACTATGTCAATTCATAGATTTAAAGATATTCAACGTTTCTTGCACTTTGATGACAAGAGGACCAGAGCCTACCGACTGAAAACAAACCACATGGCAGCTTTCCGCTACATATGGGGCCTGTTCCTGGTCAACTGCAGGCAGAAATTCATCCTCAGTGATTGTGTTACAGTGGATGAACAACTTGTGCCTTTCAGAGGGAAGACCCAGCTTCTGCAGTATATGCCGAGCAAGCATACAAAAGTGATACAAGTGATGCAAAAACGGCAATTTCTTAAAATTAATGAAAAAATAAATAAAAATGCAAAGGGCCTCATGTCACAAACATGTTTTATGAGGAATACCTCAAATACGAAAATATTACAACTCTTTGTTTTAAAGATTTTGAAGAAAAACAACCGAGTTTATAGCAAAATGCATTGTTTCTATTTGGGGTCATTTTTGACCCCACTCGTGGAAGAGTGTAGGTATTGGTAGGTTGTGCATCCAAGGGTTAAATATTAGGTCTCTCTCCTCCAAGTCTCTGTTAGTACATGACTTAATAATTGATCAACAAATCGATTTACTCTGCCTTACAGAAACCTGGTTGCAGCAGGATGAGTATGTTAGTTTAAATGAATCAACACCCCCGAGTCATTCTAACTACCAGAAACCTCGAAGCACAGGCCGAGGGGGCGGTGTGGCAGCAATTTTTCACACCAGCCTATTAATCAACCAAAGACCCAGACAGACTTTTAATTCATTTGAAAGCCTGATGCTTAGCCTCGTCCGCCCCAGCTGTAAAACTCAGAAACCAGTCTTACTTGTTATCATCTATCGTCCACCTGGGCCTTACACAGAGTTTCTCTCTGATTTCTCAGACTTTTTATCTGATTTAGTGCTCAGCTCAGATAAAATAATTATTGTGGGTGATTTTAACATCCATGTAGATGCTAAAAATGACAGCCTCAACATGGCATTTAATCTGTTATTAGACTCAATTGGCTTCTCTCAAAATGTAAAAGAACCCACCCACCACTTTAATCACACTCTAGATCTTGTTTTAACATATGGCATAGAAACTGAACATTTAACAGTGTTTCCTGAAAACCCTCTGCTGTCTGATCATTTCCTGATAACATTTACATTTACAATAATTGATTACACAGCAGTGGAGAGTAGACTTTATCACAGTAGATGTCTTTCTGAAAGCGCTGTAACTAAGTTTAAGAATATAATCCACCCACTGTTCTCATCTTCAATGCCCTGTACCAACATAGAGCAGAGCAGCTATCTGAACGCTACTCCAACAGAGGTCGATTATCTTGTTAATAATTTTACCTCCTCACTACGTACGACTCTGGATACTGTAGCTCCTGTGAAAACTAAGGCCTCAAATCAGAAGTACCTGACTCCGTGGTATAATTCTCAAACACGTAGCCTAAAGCAGATAACTCGTAAGCTGGAGAGGAAATGGCGTGTCACAAATTTAGAGGATCATCATTTAGCCTGGAGAAATAGTTTGCTGCTTTATAAGAAAGCCCTCCGCAAAGCCAGAACATCTTACTATTCGTCACTGATTGAAGAAAATAAGAACAACCCCAGGTTTCTCTTCAGCACTGTAGCCAGGCAGGACAAACAGTCAGAGCTCTACTGAGCCAACCATCCCTTTAACGTTAACCAGTAATGACTTCATGAACTTCTTCACAAATAAAATTTTTATCATTAGAGAAAAAATTACCAATAATCATCCCACAGATGTAATATTATCTACAGCTACTTTTAGTACCATCGATGTTAAGTTAGACTCTTTTTCTCCAATTGATCTTTCTGAGTTAACTTCAATAATTAATTCCTCCAAACCATCAACGTGTCTTTTAGACCCCATTCCTACTAAACTGCTCAAAGAAGTCCTGCCATTAATTAATTCTTCGATCTTAAATACAGTGTTGGGTAAGTTACTTTAAATTAGTAACTTAGTTACATTACTAGTTACTTCTCTAAAAAAGTAACTCAGTTACTTCAAGTTACTCGTTACTTTCAAAGTAACTAGTTACTAGGGAAAGTAACTTTGGTTTTACTCAGAATTCTCTTGTTAATGTGTTGCTTCCGTAACTGGATACCCAGCAAGATTGTCAGTCTTCTAGCTTGCTTACTTGCCACAAGTGCATTGTGCCACCTACCAATAGAAAGGAAAAAATAATGTGCACATTTCCACGAGAGAAATCCCACGCCTGGACCGTCGTTGACCGCCGCCATGATTCTAGCCTGCTTTTTACATCCAACACAAAAACTGCAGTCGTGGTGCTTTTGATTGTACTCAGAACTTGGAAATTCTGCCTTCTGAATAGGAAGATGTAGGTAACACCAGACTGCAGATGAGCTGCATACAGAGCTGGACTGGGACAAAAAAATCGTCCCGGGCATTTTGACTAGAGACCGGCCCACCATTATAGGAAAAATCATAAAGCCTTTGAATGAAAACAAACACTGTTGTGACAGTGATGTACACTGTTCTGATGGTATATATGTATCAATCTATCAATTGTTTGTTGTAAGACTCAGATAATTATTTTTTTAAAAGCGAGACATTTTAAATGAGAATAATAAAGAAAAGTATTTCTTTGTGCCCCCCTTTCCCTGTTAATGCCCTACCTGCCCCCCTGGCAACACTTTGCTAGACCCGCCCCTGCACAGTTACCAGCTGTCAGCTACGTAGAAAATGATCCTGGTGTTATTTGTCTCTCAGAAACAGTTCATAACTTCCCTTCAACTCATCCATGTGACCTAAAAGGTAAACCTGTTTCTCCATCACCTGTTCAGCTCTGATGATTCAGTAAGGACATCTCCTGGTTTCATCTTCATGTTTCCCTCTCACCAGATAACCAAACCGATATCATGACCAGCAGCTTTACAGCTGTGGCTCCAGCAAACATCAGCTGATACTAGAAATTAATATTAAATAAATTCTAACAACAGCTGATCAAGCTTAAACATGCTGCTGTTGTTTAACGCGACATCCGCTGGTTTCCTCTTTCTGGCGCAAAGTGGGCGATAAACAAACAAGAGAGAAAAGCCGATCAGCTGATCATTGATCAGTTTCGTGATTGAAGTAGAAACAGGAGAGGAGAGAATGAGAGAAGAAGAGGCAGCTGTGCAGCTTCAGCTTTGTGTCTTTTTCATTGTAGCTGAAGTCCGGGACAAACTGTGTTCCTTTTCACCTCAATACGAAACGTGCAATATTTTCTCTGAATACGAGACGATTCTGTTTTTTACGGGACGGTTGGCAACTCTAATAATTAACCGTATGAACAAAATAAAGTTCAACATCAGTAACATAGCACCCACCCAGCTGTATAGAAACTCCGTCATGCTAGCTAGCACGCAGTACGAAAATGTCAGCATACCGAAAATAAACTCCACCTAAACTTGGTTTATATCTGACCCAGATAGACTGCAGGTCATAACTTCTTACCTGAAGTTCAGTTCACCTGACACGCGGACCGGCGGCCGCTTCGGGTCTCTCCTCTTGCCTCCCTTTTCCTTCATCCACCTGCTGGCTTCCACCACTTGCTAATGTTACTGAATCTGTGGAAGCTCCGCGATATCCACCACACGAAGTAACGAGTAACGAGCCTATCTAAATCCCAGTAACGAGTAACGCGTTCCTGGTTTTGGCATAATAACTAGTTACCGTGCTCGTTACCACAATAATAACGTAGTTACTGTAACGCGTTACTTAATAACGCGTTAGTCCCAACACTGGTATGCAATCAATAAAAGAATCAAATACTGCATTATCTTTAGTTACATTGATAATATTTATTTATGGAGAAACAGTGGAGAAATATGGAACGCCAGGACTGCCATAATGAATTACTTAAATACACCATTAAATAATTAATTAAATGTGTCAATAATTAATTAATTACATGTGTCATAACTATGTATTTAATTAATTAATTCCCATTTTAATTAATTATTGCCACATTTAATTAATTATTTAATGGTGTATTTAAGTAATTCATTATGGCAGTCCTGGCGTTCCATAGAGAAATATCGCTCTTGCTTTCATATAACTGCAGCGGACATACCTGAGAGGCCGCGATCTAATCTTGTTTACATAAAGTAAACCTGCTCCCGAGCAGGTTTACGCTTACGGATCTGTTGCTATGACAGCAAGTCCCGGATGAGCTTCGGAGAACCGAACGATCCAAGATCACGCGAAATCGTCAACATTCAAATCCGGCTAACTTACTTAGCGAGGTACGAAGAACAGGCCCCTGGGAAGGACAGATGTTGTTTTGCTTTGCTGTGTTCTAATGTGAAGTGTGTTTATTTATTTTTTGTATTGCATGTTTTGGTTACATCTGTCATTTTGTCCTGGAGAGACTCCGCCCTTTTCCCATTTACTAATTTGACACACCTGAGAGGAGAGCAGCGGGTGGTCATTTAGGGAGAGTGCTCAGAGACACGAGAGAGCTGGTGAAGGTTGACGTGGAGCGGTGAACAAGGATACAGCGCCAGCGAGCAGGGAAGCGGAGCGAGCGGTCCGGCTGCTGGAGTAACAGGAGGCCAGATCAGCTTCTGCGGGGAACTAGAGGCGGCGAGACAGTGCTCTACCTCCCGCGGCGAGACGGGCCGGTGCCGATTGGCGTGTTACAAGGAAGCGGCGGGCAGAGTTAAGAGCTCTGCCCACCTGGGGTAAGTCTTCTGACTTATCCCACTCTAATGAACGGTAGCCGCTAAAAGAGTAGTGACTGTCGCTGCCTTTTTTTTGTTTAGCGCACCGGAGCGGAGAACACGGACAGGAAGGCGAGGACGCCGCCGGGTTTCCCTTCTGCACCGCTTCCCTGGATTTCTAATTTTTAGTGACTTTTATACCGTGGCGGACGCCACTGGATTTTTAATGTTGTGTTTTATTGATTTTTATTGTGTTGTTCCCTGGCCAGGGTTGTTTTAATTCATTTTAAATTTTTAACTGTTTAAATATAATAAATTATATTTTAGTCATACAGTTTTTAATTCAGTGCATTCCCTTGGCTGCTCCACTGCTCCGTCCGTTTTTGAGGAGGGTTTCCCTCTAATAACACTCATGCTAAAATAACCTTCACTCCGTTACACATGCTGTAGGTATTACAGGTACTGCACTGCAGTGGTTTGTATCATATCTATCTAAGAGACTCTAATTTGTACATGTAAATGGAGAGTCCTCTTCACACACTAAGGTCAACTATGGAGTTCCACAGGGTTCAGTGCTAGGACCAATTCTGTTTACATTATACATGCTTCCCTTAGGCAGCATCATTAGAAGACATAGCATAAATTTTCACCGCTATGCAGACGACACGCAGCTCTATCTGTCCATGAAGCCAGGTAACACACACCAATTAGTTAAACTGCAGGAATGTCTTAAAGACATAAAGACCTGGATGGCCGCTAACTTTCTGCTTCTTAATTCAGATCAAACTGAGGTTATTGTACTCGGCCCTGAAAATCTTAGAAATATGGTATCTAAGCAGATTCTTACTCTGGATGGCATTACCTTGGCCTCCAGTAATGCTGTGAGGAACCTTGGAGTCATTTTTGACCAGGACATGTCCTTCAATGCACATATTAAACAAATATGTAAGACTGCTTTCTTCCTTTTGCGCAACATCTCTAAAGTTAGAAATATCCTGTCTCAAGTGATGCTGAAAAACTAGTTCATGCATTTATTACTTCTAGGCTGGACTACTGTAATTCTTTATTATCAGGATGTCCTAAAAACTCCCTGAAAAGCCTTCAATTAATCCAAAATGCTGCAGACACTATCTCTACTTTTAAGATTAGGCTTCAAACTTTCCTTTTTGCTAAAGCATATAGTTAGGGCTGGATCAGGTGACCCTGAATCCTCCCTTAGTTATGCTGCAATAGACATAGGCTGCTGGGGGATTCCCATGATGCATTGAGTTTTTCCTTTTCAGTCACCTTTTTCACTCACTATGTATTAATAGACCTCTCTGCATTGAATTGTACCTGCTATTAATCTCTGTCTCTCTTCCACAGCATGTCTTTATCCTGTCTTCCTTCTCTCACCCCAACCAGTCGCAGCAGATGGCCCCGCCCCTCCCTGAGACTGGTTCTTCTGAAGGTTTCTTCCTGCTTGCTCATAGGGGGTCATTTGATTGTTGGGTTTTTCTTTGTATGTATTATTGTAGGGTCTACTTTACAATATAAAGCGTCTTGAGGCGACTGTTGTTGTGATTTGGCGCTATATAAATAAAATTGAATTGAATTGAATTGAACATGTCTGCTTTCTACGTTCATCTGCCAGGGAGAAAGTACTACAGGTGGCCAGAGAGAAGCGGGGGATCGACTGGCAAGGCATCAAGCTTTCCTTCTCTGAAGATGTTACAAGGGAGCTGGCATAGAAGATGAAAACATTCAACCCGGTGAAGCATCTCTGAGAGCTACAAGTGATGCATAGGCTGGTGTATCCTGCAATGCTTATTTTTACGTGGAATGGACAAAACAAAACTTTCAAAGACGGAAAGAAGGCCGAGAAATTTCTGCAGGAGTCGACTTAGAGGAGTGTGGGACATAATGTAACAGATCGGAGAAGTGTATGTCAATTGAAAACTAAGGTAAAAACATAAACAATGGGTAGAACGGGGCTGCGGCGGCTGTGCTGCTATTGGACAGTTAACATGTCTCACAGACCAAATAAAGTTTAGCGACTCACGCTAAAGGGAGTTAGGGTTGGGTAGGATGGGAGGGAGGGGTCGCTTTGCAACATTGTTCTGGGTTGTTATGCAAAGAAGGGTGTTTGTTTTGTTCAGGTTTGTTTTGTTTTTTTAAGACAGCTAGTTTGATGGGACCAGATGGGTTTTGTATGGATGGGATAATTGATAGGAGCAAACCCAGGGGTAGGTCTACACCCAGGGACAGAGAGGCTATTCAATTACTGACGGCGGATCTTAGCCTAGTAGACATTTGGAGGTTAGTTAATCCTAGTTCAAGGAAATATTCATTTTACTCTAATTGTCATAAAACGTATTCAAGGATAGATTTCGCCTTTATATCAAAGTCTTTGGTAGATTCAGTTGTAGATTGTGAGATTGGTGCCATTGCCATTAGCGATCATGCCACGGTAGAGTTGCAAATTGATTTAAACATGGATAGAACAAAGAGGGGTCGCTGGAGGCTTAACACGATGTTGTTGCAAAACAAAAGTTTTAGTGAGGAGTTAACAAAGGATCTTAAAATTTTCGTCAAAATCAATATGGGTTCCACAGATAAAGTAGCCACAGTTTGGGAAGCGTCTAAAGCATATATAAGAGGAAAAATAGTTAAGAAAAGTGATTTAGAACAGGAAAAAACTTTAAATAAAGATATACACGAATTGGAGAAGGATTTAGCGAGACAATACTCAAATTATAAATACCAGACTATCTGTAAATTAAAATACCAGCTGAATGGCATTTATAACAAAAAGGTGGAATATGCCTTATTTAGGCTTAAAACAGGGGTGTCCAAACTTTTTTCGCTGAGGGCCACATACATAAAAATATAGGAGGGGCTGGGCCACTTACTAGAAATTAGGTATATAACCTTAACTTTACTGTATTAAAAATCACTTAAAAGTGGTCGAATGTGTTATATTGTTGAATATAATTAAAGACAAAACTGCCTTCATCACAGTTTTCCATAAATGGATCTTTATTGATTTATTCAGAAAAAGCTTTGGTAGCTCATTCTCAGAACAGCAGCCTCAGATTTCTTCTTGGACAGAAGATTTACAGCACAGAGAAAAAACAATAAAGGGGAAAATGGGACGGGGACATTTCAAGCTTGTTATTTAAGTTCTTAGGCTTAGCAGCACACCTATTAACGTACGTTTGAAACTGTTATCAACATTAACAGACTGAACTGGACTTAATAACAGGAGTGCATGTAATTTTAGTAAATTATTCTGGTGAGTATCAGCTGCGCTGGGTATGTAAATCGGGCCATCCAGCCACGGTGCTGATCGTACGCCACTCGTGCCAAAAATCCGGACAAATGTCACCTGATCAAGGAGCAGATCTGCATCAGATGAGATCAGCTGACTTTGCGTGTGCGTGCGCTGTGCACAGCGGTGTGTACTCTGTGTGTTAACAAGAAAAATGCATATAAGAAAGTGGTGCGCAAAAGCAGGGTAGTGACAAAATTGATGCACATTATTGATATTTGAAGCATGTGTACCTGCACGTTAACACACGGGTACTGTGGAATATATTTTTTACTCACCTAAAGCGCTCGTGCTCTCGTCCACTCCCCGCAAAAAATTAGCAGCTGTGCGGTGTCTGTGGCATCGGTGCTCTCATCGCATGCAATGGAGTAAAAATCAAAAGCACAGCTTTATCAGACAGCTGCAGTTTAATGTTGGCTGACAGTCTTCAGTGCGTCGCACAACTGTATTTCTGGACATGCTGACGTTGTTGAAGTCCTGCACTTTTTCCGGGCACATTATTTCGGTGACTTTAACGAGGCAGCGTTTTATGAGGTCTCCATCTGAAAAAGGCTTGCCATGTCTTGCGATGAGTTGGGCGACCTTATAGCTGCTATTGGAGCCTTTTCTGGACAATTTGAGCACGAAAGAAATACTGTTGCTGACCCCGCAGGAGAGCTAGCATTTGCTTTAATTTCTGCTCTCGCTCAGCACCAGTGTAGGATGCATAGGCCTGATGTTTGGTTTCATAATGACGTTGTACATTATACTCTTTCATAACTGCCACAGTTTCAGTGCAGATCAAACAGACACACTTCCCCTTGAATTATTTGAAGAAACATTCACTCTCCCACCGTGTCTGAAATTTTCTGCACTCACTTTCTACCTTTTGCTTCTTTGGTTCTGCCATGTTTGGTAACTTGGGGTAAATTTCTTCTCTGATTGTCCTTTTTGGTGGAGCAACTGCCTTGATCAACAGCAGCTCCCCCTGGTGTTAAAACTAAGAAGTGCAATAAACTCAAGCAAAAGTTGAAGTGCGGGCCATTTTCTATTCTATTTATAAAATTACTTGCGGGCCAATTAAAACTGGACCCGCGGGCCGGACTTTGGACACGCCTGGCTTAAAACAAAACTTTATGAAGGTGGCGAAAAGAATGGTAGACTATTAGCGAGGCAACTGAAGCAGCAAGAAAATATAAATAATATATCTATGATTAAGAAAGACAGCCAAGTGGTAACCTCATCAAAAGAAATAAATTCAATTTTCAAATCATTCTGTCAAGATTTGTATACTTCTGCTGGTGCACTTAATGAGGAGGCGAAGAAATTTTTTTCAAGTTTACAATTACCTACTCTTTCTGATTGGAAAAAAACAAGACTGGATGAGCCTATAACTGAAGAAGAGGTCAGAGCTGGGAAGTCACCAGGCTTGGATGGCTTCCCGATTGAGTATTATAAGAAATATATTGATATTTTAGCTCCAGTCTTGCATAAAGTTTATCTTGAGACACTAGAAATAGGCTCCTTACCGGGTACATTTAATTATGCACTAATCTCCCTTATTCATAAAACGGATAGGGATATATCAGACCCAGCAAATTACCGGCCAGTAAGCCTTTTAGGAGTCAATTGCAAAATTTTGACAAAGGTTTTAGCCTTCCGCTTAGATCAAATCAGTGGTGATCAGGTTGGTTTTATTAAGAATAGGTCTTCAGGTGATAAGATTAGAAGACTTCTTCATCTTATGCACAAAAGCAAATCTAGTCTAGCCTCAGTTGCAGCCTTCTCGCTTGATGCCGGGAAGGCTTTTGACCAGGTAGAATGGGGCTTCCTTATGACAACCCTTGCAAGGTTCGGGTTTGGGCCTGGATTCTGTAATTGGGTCAAAACTGTATATTCAAGTCCAAGGGCAGCAGTTTTGACAAATGGATTGGTATCAGAGTTTTTCCATCTCACTTGCGGGACCCGGCAGGGGTGTTCTTTGTCCCCGCTGCTCTTCACGATATTTCTGGAACCACTGGCCTTAGCTATTTGAGCTAACACGGATATCAGAGGTGTTCACGCAGGTGGTATGGAGCACAAGTTATTTCTATATGCTGACGACATCTTAGCAGTATTAACGGATCCTATTCAGTCTCTACCAGCACTACTCAAATGCGTTGAGTCATTTGCAAGGTTGTCAGGTTATTAGATAAATTGGTACAAATTGGAAGGCATGCCACTATCAGTATCATGTCATTCTAGATACATTACTCCATTAATTTTTTTTTTTTGTATTTATTTTATTTGATTTTCGGTTATTACAGATGGGACAGACATGACTGGGGGATAGGACAGGGAGAAAGAATGAAAGAAAGAGAGAGAGAGAGAGAAAGACAAAATAGACGGGAGAAGAGATGGTGAGAAAGGGGGGAAGGAAAAAAAGAAAAACAAACAAAACACCTGGATCACCTGTATGGAGATTTAAAAAAAACAGAAGAGAAAACAAACAAAAAAGAGCAACATAATAAAAACAACACCATCACAATAAACTAGCTAACAGTAGATAACAGTAGATACTAAATATTAAATGTTATTATGCAGTAAGCAAGATCGACAGCGCACAATGTGCTTTGAGGTAGCAGCCAAGAAAGGTGTAGTTTGTGTCTGTGAACACCCGTGTATACACCTGTGTGGATCAGCACGCTTCTATTCCAAAGGTTTCTCTATGTAATGATCTGCTAGGGAGTGTAGGGAGCCATAGCCCCGTCCCCCCAGGGCATGAAGCAGGTATGGAGGAGATCCAGGCCCCAGAGTACGAGGACCCAAGGAGGACCACCAAAGGGGTAACCGTGCCACCCTCCTGGGAAGAGCTGAGGAGAGCCCCAAACGAGAGGTCACCCAGCAGCCACAGAGCAGAGGCCAGAGGGGGTTGCAGTGACGTGCCCGTGGGCTCAGCCGACAGAGAGCTGTGCCAGAGAGGACCGAGCCTCAGGCCCAGAAGCCAGAGGCCTGAGGGCACCCCACACCCGAGAAGGGGCCCAGCCAGGGCACAGGCGCCAGGCCCCGCCAATCAGCCACCAGCAGTGAGTCAGTACATACATGAGCGCACAGCCCCAGACACCAAGAACCACCAACACACCAACGTCTGAGGGCATCAGCCACCGGCAGGGAGTGTGGTGAGGTGAGATAGGCCTCCATACCTCGGAGAGCCTGAGATGTTCCCACAGAGGTGGAGTCTAAGACCCAAGCTGACATATAGACACAGACGAACAGGCACACGCAGACACAAACGTGCATTCCCACCCCCATATACACAAACAAATACTCGACACTCACCCGACGTGGAGACAGACACAAATAGACACTGTACACACATTCACACTCCATTCAATTTTAAGTATTTACCTTCAGGTATTAAGTATTTAGGAATATTATTAAACCCAAAATTAGAGGATATTAAGCTTTCAAATATGGAACCTCTCCTCCTAAAGATAAAAACAAATCGGGATAAATGGGTTAAACTGAATCTTACATTTTGGGGTAAAATTAATTTGATTAAAATGATGGTGTCCCTGCAGTTCAATTATGTTTCCATGATGTTACCTGTAAGAATTCCGTTACACATATTTAGTCAATTTGAGAAGCTAATTAAAGATTTTTTGTGAAATAACAAGAAGCCAAGAGTGAATACACCGCGTTCCAAATTATTATGCAAATTATATTTTTCTCTGTTTTTCCTAAATAGTCGATTCAAATGACAGTCTGCATAATTTTTGAGTCATCGACCAATAGAGTATAATTCAAATGTTACTGAACAAACCTCCCAATGAAAACAGTACGTTTTTCAAAAATAAAAAATTTAAAATGCACTGTTCCAAATTATTACGCACACAGAGTTTCAAAAGATTTGATAGGTTGTAGAGAATTGAAAATGGTCATTTGTTGAATTTGCAGCATTAGCAGATCAATTTCATTGAAATCAAAAGCTATTTCAATTAAAAGCATCTTAACAGGTCAAGTTACATATTAACATAGGACCCCTTCTTTGATAGCAGTTTTACAATTATTGCATCCATGGAACTTGTAAGTTTTTGGAAAGTTTCTACATGAATGTCTTTGCAGGATGTCAGAATAGCCTCACAGAGCTGCTGTTTGGATGTGAACTGCCTCCCGCCCTCATATTTTTTTACTTGAGGATGCTCCAAAGGTTCTCAATAGGACTGAAGTCCGGGAAGAATGGGGGCCACACCATGAGTTCCCCTCCTTTTACGCCGATAGCAATCAATGATGCAGAGGTGTTTCTTGTAGCATGAGATTATTAATAGAAAATTGTACTTAGTAGTCAGTATAATCTTTTGAATGATATAAGTCTGCATATGATAGAATACTGCATGATGACCTTTTGATGATTCAGACTGTTGTTCACTACAAGACTTGTTCTGTTCCCTCTTATCATACAAAGGAGCAGTTTCTTCTTCTAGCGATAATAAGAGCTGAACAAGCAGTTTCACTCCCTACCAGGAAGAGGAGCCGCTTCCCACAGAAACACACACACACACACACACACACATACACATTCCACTCATCTACTGTTGTGTGACTTTTTGTATATAAATAAAGAAGCAAGGCAGGGGCAGGGCACGAGTCCTTGAGCCTCACTCTCGGGTACGAGCGCTCTGTGACTGCCCAAGTAAAAACTGCAGCGTGTGTGTTTCTACTCTCTGATTCTCAGCTGAAGAAGTGTCTTTAGAATACATCTCTTGACAGAGATGGTGCATTGTCTTGCATGAAGATGGTTGTGTTGCAGAAGGGCAGTTCTTCTCTTTCTACCATGGAAGAGAGTGGTCAGTCAGAAACTCCACATCCTTTGCAGAGGTCATTTTCACACCTTCAGGGACCCTAAAGAGGCCAACCAGCTCTCTCCCCGTGATTCCGGCTCAAAACATGACTCCACCACCTCCTTGCTGACGATGCAGCCTTGTTGGGACATGGTGGCCGTCCACCAACCATCCACCACTGCATCCATCTGGACCATCCAGGGTTGCACTGCACTCATCAGTGAACAAGACAGCCGTTTCTGCTTGTGAGCATTGGTTAGGGGTGGCCGAATAGAAGGTTTATGCACAACTGCAAGTCTCTGGAGGATCCTACACTTTGATATTCGCAGGGCTCCAGAGGCACCAGCAGCTTCAAATATGTGTTTGCAGCTTTGTAATGGCCTTTTAGCAGCTCCTCTCTTAATCTGATGTATTTGTCTGGCAGAAACCTTCATCATTGTGCCTTTATCTGTACGAACCCATGTGTGCTCTGACTCAGCCACAGATCTCTTAACATTATGGTGATCACACTTACATTTTCGTGAAATATCTAAGGTTTTCATTACATGTCCAAGGCATTCAACTATTTCATGCTTTTCAGCAGCAGAGAGATCATTTTTCCTTCCTATATTGCTTGAAAATGGTGGTCTGCTTAATAATGTGGAACATCCTTCTTTAGTAGTTTTTCCTTTAATTGGGCTCATCTGGCAAACTAATGATCACAGGTGTCAGTGATTGTTTTCAGTGATACAAAGAGCCCTGAGACACAATTCCATCCATGGGTTTAATTGAAAAACAACTTATTTAATCTTTATGATGCTTAAACACAATTTGCATAATAATTTTGAACGCGGTGTATAAAGAAAATGTGGGCCTCTAAAGACATTGGGGAAATGGCCCTTCCAAATGTGAAGTTGTATAATTTAGCATTTGAAATGTCAAGACTGGTCAAACACTGGACAGGTTCGGACTCTGAGCTGAGCTGGATGAAGATCGAACAGGAACTAGTGAGCCCTTTTACACCCTTGGATGTTCTCTCACAGGGCTCAGCAATTAATGGACAAGACTTTCATAATAACCCAGTGCTCGGGTATTCTAAAGCTGTCTGGGTCGAGGTGCACAAGATGTGTGGAGCCTCTCATTTAAGACAACCTTATACTTCGCTATGGAACAACACTGCTGTACAGATTGGGGGAAGGGGAAACGGTGTTCTGGAAGGAATGGCTTGTCAAAGGCATACACAGGATAAGTGATCTTTACTCAGGGGGAGTGTTTATGTCATTCGCTGAAATAACCCAAAAATATGGTTTGATAAGACAAAATAATTTTTGGAAATATTTACAAATAAGGGATTGTATTACCAAAGGAAAGTTTACTCAAAACACAAATATGGTGGTGGAGTTTTTAGAATTGTCCAGTACAGCACAGAGAGCAGCTGTTTTCTACAAACTGTTTAACAATCTAAAAAAAGAGATATGTGAAAACTTGAGGATTATATGGCAGAGAGATTTGAGTTGTGCAATTTCTAAAGAAGATTGGTGTAGAATTTTGTCATTCTCTGATAAATATATAAGAGAGGCCAGGGGTAAATTTACTCAGTACAAATTAATACACAGATGGTACTTCACTCATTCTAAACTTTATAGAATGGGAATCAGTCCCAGTAATATATGCTGGAAATGTAGCTCAGATCCAGGGACATTTATACATGCTATTTGATAATGTGGGAAAGTTTATCTCTTTTGGCAAAAATTATTGGACAAAATAGGTGGATTGGTTTAACAATACCGTTGTCACCAAGACTGTGCTTATTAGGGGATCGGTCTGTGTTACCTGGGGTTTCAAAATATGATTTTGTGGTTATAAAGGTGGGGGTGATTGCAGCGGCCCGAGTTATTCTCAGTGTGTGGAAGGAACCATCTCCTCCAGAATATAATAAGTGGGAAGAAAATATGCTGAAAATGGTGTCATATGAAAACTTCTTGGCGAGGATTAATGATGATATGGAGGGTTCTGACAAATCATGGGGACGTGTTTTTGGCTGAGATTGATGGATTTTATTTTGGCAGGTCAATTATCTTTTGTTAAATGTTATGCTTGCTGTGTTGTATGTTTGTTTAGGCACTCAATAACGGAATAACTCAAGAATTTGATTTCATTGTCCCTTTTTTGTGTGTATTGATAGTTAGTAACTATTGAAAATAGACCCAAAAATACAAAGGTGACCATGGGATTGGAAGCTGTCTTTTGTTTGTTTGTTTGTTTGTTTGTTTGTTGTTTGTTTTGTTTTTGTTTGGTTAAATGTTAATAACAAATAAAGACTTTAATTACAAAAAATTAAAAAATAAAATAAAACCGCTGAAAGTACAAACATCACTAATGTCACATAACTCTGCCGACATGTGGCCAACAGTAATGTTTTAATGTTCTTCGTTATTAAACATTTGCACATAAATAAGTGACATAATATTCAGTACTTACTTTTAAAAGTTTACTCTTCGGCCGCTCCGCTTCAGCCATCCACCGTTTTTTTCCGAAAAAAATCTCCACACCCACCGCCGCGCTATGAATTGTGGGATAGGTTGGGCCAGGAAGTCTACACCGGACCCACCGAGAAGGGTCTGGCTGCAGCCACTGTGGAGCTCCACAGTAACCGGAAACACGTGATCTCCACAGTAGGCAGAAATACGTTCCTGCGTGGATCATCGACTGTGGAAATCTTGCAAGTGGATCCTAAAGGTTGGGACAGAGTCTTTCATGTATAATTTTTTTTTTTGCCGTTAATAATTATATAATTTTAGGAATCATCTAGTTTGCTTACACTGATTACTTTGGCACTTCGTTAGCGTTACAAAAACGGTCATACCTCCGAAGTATCTAAACTTTAGTAAGGAGTGTGTGTACTTTTGACACCTCTGGTTAGCATTTAGTGGTCAGTTTCAAACGTATTTATTTTTTGCTTGTTATTGAACTACTTTTCACTATCTGTAACATCAATGCACATTGTTCCATTTACTGCATATTGCACTTTATTCATGTCTTTCATTCCACCTGCAAAAACATTGTAACAAGGTCGTCACAAAGAGGTTTATATATGTATAAATACTAATATTCTCTATTCCATTCTGTTCTGCTTTTTTATTGCCCAGACTTTAATTAGCCTTTGTTAAATTGTCTGTTATATGTCAATAGATACGTATGCCACAAATAAAAGTGTTTTGTAAATTATGCTTTTGTAAAGAATTTTCTCACCAAATCTCTTACATGCTAACTGTAACGTGTTATTTCTGCTAAAACCTGAACTTAAATGTGTATATGGTGTTTATCTGTTTTTCTCTCTGTTTTAGATGCTCATATCAATTTGGAGTTCTGCCTCCAAGCCAGAATTGCAGGAATGCACAACATGTTGCAGAAGACTCTTTCACTGCCCTCTGTGCCCCACTTTCAGCCCTACTGTCAAGGCAAAGATTGAGGAGCATATAAATGGACACGTTAAAAATGCTTTGCCTTTCAAAGGTATGTTGGTATTAAATATACCTCATAGTTAAAGTTATAAATAAGCACTTCTTTTCAGCACTTCTACAGTCTCTTTGTTGACTTAAAAGTTGCTTTTCACATTGTACAGTTCAGTGCATTCATCAGCAAGAGAAAAAAGCGTGTTTTCATTAAATATTTTTTTTTGTCCTGTTCACCACATTTCCTGACAGCTCTTGTGATCCACACCATTTTGCTTTCATTATTGAGGATGGCTTGGATATTTTTGTTAATATGTACAATCCGATTGTTAGATAAACTGATTGCATTCTATACAACTGCATTTAAATTACATGTTGTTGTTTGTTTTCTTTTTTTCTCTCTCTTACAGACACTTTCACTGTCCTGTCTGTAACATGACAGTCATACAGCGTTGGGATATGGCAAGGCAAATTTTCTCATGTCAGCATTCAGGACTGCTCCCCACTGAACTCTCCGAGGAGCCCCATCTCCCTCTCGATGTCTTGTCTCCAGTATCTAAACCATTTTCTGAATCTTCAGTAGAACGTTCATGTGCTCTACCCTCTGTGCTAAATGAAACTGTGGCTTGTGGAAAGTCCTTGAAAATGAAACGCCCTCACTGTGGTCTTAGTCTTCTTAAAAAAAACTTCAAGGCTCTCATGATGAGGAGGCATTCAAATAGATGTTTGCCTGGCCTGTCATCTGCAGTGTTTTTGTGTAGAGGGACTTCTTCCTCTTTGTTTTTCAGTTTGCAGAGGACATGGAGCTCTTTTTAAAAGCTTGTGCTGATGAGCAGGGACTACGGGTCAATGCGATGTTTGACATTTAATGGACAGATGAAGGCACTGGCTGTTTGTTTGTGTTTTTTATGTGTTGTTTGTTTTTCAGTGTACAGAATTCCAGTTAAACTTATTATTAAATATTCACTTGTTTCCATGTTATAGTAAAAAAATTAAGTGTAAATGCAACAGCATTGTTTGTTGATATTAACATTAATATATTACCCTGTAATCAATAATATTTTTATACATTTTACGCATTACCCCTCTGGGCTCTATCCTGGCCATTTGTGGCTTGACCTCTTTTTTTTTTTTCTTTTTTTTTGACTGCTGCACTGCAGTGGACCAAAAGAATGATGCAGGTTTGATCTTAAGGATCTAATACTTCTGTGTGTTTGTGCATGACATTGCAACACAAATATGTATTTGCAAGATAGACTGAAATAAATAATGACTCATCAAATATTACACAGGCTGCAGTGAATTTTTGTTGATACTGGCTAATGAGATTTGAGTTTCCCAGTCAAACTTAGCTTTGAAGCACATGCTAAAAACACTTTTACTCTTGTACATTTCATAAAAAGACACCATAGCCAAAATATTAACAAAATATATATTAATAAAAAATTCAAAGCTGCAGCACATACAGCAACAAACACTGTTAGTAAATGTGTCCGGGAGTTTATGCAGGTGCAGAAAGTGCTGCTGCTGTAAGTAAGCCTAACAGCTTCCAGATCACTTATTTTTCTGGAAAGATGGTAGCAAGGGCATCACTGCTCATTTCTACAATCTCCCAGATCTTGGAATACAATGCCTTTGTCCCATGAAACCATTTCACAGTACTAGGAGTCCACTAAAACCTATAAAGAGAGTGATCCTGGAAGAAATGGGGCACACACTAGTGACCTCAACTATTGCAAAACAGCCTTTTCCCCGATGCTGGGAAAAGAAGGAAGTTTCATGAAAACATTAGGACTTTATCACCGTTTTATCTGAACAGTTAATGGTAATATATAACCTAACTGGCTATAAAGAGTAAAAAAATTAGATACAATTTTGATTTTGATGAAAAGGACTGGTGCTATTTTAAAGAGTCACGTCGGTAAAAGTAGATAAATGTTTTAAGAAATATACATTTTATAGCATTTGTGAACATACACAAAAAGTGGCCATTTTTGGCAACAAACAAGCTGAGAGAGTTTTATATTTTTTGCTCTCCTTGAACAAAAATAACAGTGCATAATAATCAATGTTGATGTTAATCAATTAGATGTCCCAGACTCTACTATTAATAATACAGCAGTCCCTCGTTTATCGCAGGAGTTACGTTCTAAAAATAACCCGCGGTAGGTGAAATCCATGAAGCAGCCAACTTTATTTTTTACAATTATTATAGATGTTAAGACTGTAAAACCCCCTCACTACATGCTTTATACACTTTTCTCAGACAGGCATGAACATTGTCATACTTTTCTCTTTTGTTTAAACGCTCTTAGAGTTCAAACCTTCGTAGAAACATAAGTCCAGTATTATGGAATGAAACCAAAAGGTGCATTTGAGGGTGCAAAACGTTTCGTCGGCATTGTTGTGTTTGTTTGGGAGAAAACTTACAAACATACAGTGCAGCACTTTAGAGTTACACTGCTAGCGATCGAAGATTTATGTAAATTCGACAAGCATTCTGTACTGTACAGCAGCGGTCCCCAACCTTTTTTGCACCACGGACCACTTTAATGTCATACAATGTTTTCAGGGAACGACCTTTAAGGTGTCGCGGATAAATACAACAAAAGAATAAAAAAGAAACTGTGGTATTTTGTAAATATAATAATAAACGTGACTTGAGCTGTGCGCCAACAACAATCACAGTGACGTCCTCCTCTCTGCTTCTTAATGCTCTCTGGTCGCTATGGTAACGCGTAAATAGTTCTTTCAAAATAAGACACACAACTACAACCATACATTTCACACCGGAGCCTCTACTCTCGCGGAACGGTACCGGTCCGTGGGCCTATTAGGGATCGCTCCTGTACAAGAGACACTGGACTAGATCGATTGACAATGGTCTACAGCAATCAGAACGCACAACACGATGTGCTGTAAAAAAAAAAAAAAAAAATCAGCGAAACAGTGAGTGTCGCGGAAGGTGCGCCGCGTTATAGCGAGGGATCACTGTACACTTTTGGCCACGAACAATTTAGGGGATGGTGAATTTTTTTTGAACAAACCCAGAGTGTTAAAAAACCCCACTTAAAACCATTTTTATTTCTCAGCAGCATCAATAGTAACAAAAACGCAATTTAGTTTTCGCTGTCACGTGTTTCCGGCTACTGTGGAGGTCACGTGTTTCCGGTTAGTGTGGAGGTCACGTGTATCCGGTTACTGTGGAGCTCCACAGTGGCTGCAGCCAGGTGCTCAATTCTGGAGAAATGAAGGGCGCATTTTTCGGGCGCATTTGGAGGACTCTTCGAATTGGGACAGCCTTCGTCACATCACTGTACGTAATCGGTCTACAAATGCGCACTCCAAAGCGTGCAGCCCCTGAATTGGGACACAGCTACCATCTGTACAAAAGAGGGAATTACAGTTGAAAAGGTGAATTAGTGCCCAGGGTCCTGTGCCCTGCGCTTTGACTCCCAGGTTTTTATATAGTGCGTGTGTGTGCATGCCCTGCAATTTGAACTGCAGGAATCTCTGTCACGTATGAACTTAAAGGGCGAATAGTTAGGTAATCGTTTCTGTCCCTGTTTCATATTGTTGCCTCAAATTACACAGGCACGGATTGTAATTTTTTTTTTTCTGTTAAAATTGGCTTTTACTGGTGTCTGGTGCCTTGTAATTAAAACTGCCTGTTTTAATTAAAAATGCCTGTTTTAATTAAGAGAAGACAACAACTTTTTATTGTATTTTCTCTGATGCTTTGATTACTTTTACTTTTTTGTCCCCACATTTCATTGTTTTGTGAAGTTTTGCATAATTGTGTGTGGGGCTAGGCTCTCTTTTTTTAACTGTTCAACAGTGATATCTCATTTGGGTCAACATGTTAGGTGAGGAAACTGTGGATAGCGCTATGCCTGATCTGTTCTCTGCAGGGAGTAATGTGACTTTTGGTTTGGGGAGGGGTCATCAGATTGCTCCATGGTGTTTTGGGAGGGGTAGGCCAATAGCCCCCCGGTACTCACACACACCCAGGCTGTCACTACTGATATGTTGAGCAGCTTGATTACTGATTTAGCAAAGCAAATTGGGGAAAATATCACGTCCTCCCTTAACTCCGTGCACCAGCCAGCCCCCACCCAGCCACAGTCTCCCCAGAATATGCCCTCTAGCTGCAACGAGCAGTCCCAGCTGAAGGTTGTTGTTCAGTCAGACACCAAAGCTCCACCATACTTCAAGGGTGACAACACGGATCTATTCCCCATCAGTGAATGGGAGGACATGATGAGATGTTATCTGCACAGAATCAGCTGTGACACAGATGAAGAAATGTTTGCCATATTAATGTCTAGACTGACTGGCAAAGCCATAGATGTGGTCAAGGTGTCACTTCGTTGCCGCCCTGAGTTGAATTGGAATGATCTTATCACTGCTGTGTTTGACATACTGAGGTCTAACGTCAGCGACTTGACATATTCCAGCCTGCCCCATGAAAGATTTCTACAGTACTGTGCCACGTCCAGGTGAGAATGCCATGGATTACTGGATCCGGTTGAACAAGTCTATTGATACTGCTGATGAGTGTCTCCGCAGGCGTGGCAAACTGGTAGAGGACCCCAGTAGTGAGGTTGTTTCAATGTTCATTAATCACTGTCCTGATCACAGTCTTGCCTTGTCTTCTCAACTGAAGGCTCCTGAGGAGTGGACTGCGGCTGAGGTTCAGAGCCGTCTGGACAACTATGTGAATAAAATGAGACAGTCTAGTGTTTTGTCTCATAATATAGTAGGGCTGCTCGATTATGGCAAAAATGATAATCACGATTATTTTCACTGAAATTGAGATCTCAATTATTTGACGATATTTATTTAACAATAACAATGTATTGAATAATGGCTTTAAAGATGTCAAAAAATAATATAAAATGGTGTGCAAATACTGATAACAGTGCAAATGTTTGCAATATAAAAAATAAATGAAAAATGTAAACATCTATGCTTAGTGAACTTCAAAATACTGCATAATACTGGTTGTTCACTGTGTTAATTGAGCAGTGGTCTTTGGCGAGGAAAACGTTACCGTGTTTGTTATCTCCTTGTGTCTCTGGGAGCTGGTGGGATATTTAGTCGCGTTGTACAGGGTAGCGTGAATGGAGGTCTGTGAGGATGAAGCAGGTGTTGTCAAGAGTTTTTTCTCAATGCTCCTTCATTGTGAGAAGAGATATTTTACTGTTATTTTATCATTACATCAGAATCATATAATAAGCATTGCATTAAAGTATTTATTGAAGCTATTGACATTACATTAACGTTTGTATTACAGTGATTGTTATAACCTCATGTTAATCTTCTATTTACAGGTGTTGGTATAATCATATAATCTTTCATTACAGGTGTAACCATGATCATCTTTATACATATTGCCGCTTGGTGCTTATTATGGAGTTGTGCTCATGTCAGTAAGGGTTAAAAGCTACAGTCAGCGGGATGTCTGGCTGATCTATTGAGGGAAGTGACGTAGAGCGTAGAAGGCCGCACATGCTTACAAAACACATATATCATGTTATTCATCATTATCCTTTATTCATTTATATTCTTTTATTAAGCTTTGAGTAGTGGCATTTGATTAGAACATTTATTACATGTATGGTTTCAGTTAGGTTATTGCACACATGCAGAGTTGGCCTCTGTCCTTATAGACAGAGTGAATGCTGAGGTCGAGGCACACACACACACTCACAAGCAGTAGTTAAACTCATGTGTAGGGGAGAGTTCAAACATTTAAATAATAGTTTGCAAGGCCTTGTAGCTGTTTGATTATGCTTGCAGGAGAGACTGTTTGTTCCAGGGGATAAGCAGAGTTAGAAGATTACCGGGAAGGATCTGGCCTCGGGAAGAAGAAGATGTTCTTTTAATGTGTTAAAAGTTGTCAACATTGATTGTATTGTACCTACTTTACGCATGAGGGGGCGTTCCAATACCCTGATGTTCATAAAACTATTGTGTGGTTTTCGGCGAGAGATCGATGCTGTCTGCGTACAGTGTCCCATCTCCCGCACATGTGCATTAAAATCATCGTTTGACTTGACCCGGCCGGACCAGTGTTGTTATTTTGGTTTTCCTCCTGTATCTGTCACACAGTGGAAAATTGTGTTTTTTATATTTTGTTTTGAATCAGACTGTGTATTGCTACATAGTGATTTTATTTGCATGTTTTATTGTTATAGTGCTATTGCATGATTGTTTATTGATGTTCTTATTGCATGATTTTATCCCCATATTTATACTGTGTTTTGTGTCGCTGTATAGCATTCTTTTTTATTCCACTGTGGATTGGACAGATAATTGCGTGCACCTGTGAGGTGGGGGCGTGCCCCCGAGGTGACCTATTGGCCGCCAAACGGACTTAAGGGAGATGGTGAGCGCAAAGACGGGAGAGAGACACATGAACAGCGAAGAACAGGAAACCGAACGTGTGGTGCAGACGAGCACATGTATAGAAGGACTGGCCTGCCTGTGAGGCGTCGCGAGACTTCCGGCGATCCAGTTCCGACGGACAGAATAGTAACAGCGGGAGGCGATGTGTGAAATCCACAAAAGGCAGAGGGGACGCCTCTGCCTGTATCAGGGCCGGGCTATGAGGGAAGCCGTGTGCGGACGCGGTGAGCGGCTGGACTGCACGGCCATGCGCTGCCAGGTGGGGATGGGAGCCTCCTCCCTGGCCTTCTGCTGGCGAGATTTCCCCATCCCGGAAGAGGGGCCCCCTTCTGTCTCTTTCAGCTAAGGAACATTTGCCCGAGTGTGTGTGGTTGGACATTGGGAATAGAGGACTCTGGGGGGGGGGAGTTCTTATCGTATAAAAAGGACATTCATTTAGCTTTGATTTTTTTAATTGTATTTTAATCTCTGCCGGCAGGACTTTTAGCGGGTTGTGAACATTTATTTTTTATTGTATAGTGGGGATTTTAACTCCTACTTGTGATTCTGGCTGTTCTTCTTTTAAAAAATAAATGGTGTGTTTAAAGCCGGCCCAGTGTCCGTACTCCGAGCGCTGATTCACTCTCTCCCCTTATGCTTGTATGTATATAGACATGGTGGCGAAGATTTAGGTCACCAGTTTAGCGGCTACATATCCATCCCCAATATTTTGAACCCGTGACAATTGTTTGATCGTATGTCACTTTGTGAGCGATCTTCAAATGATTGAATAAATTTGTAGTGTCGCTCTGTGGTGCAGCTACGACACCGTAGCAAAGTTTCCACACTATGTCTACTTGATCCACGTCTGACTCCACGAACCCATAATGTTTCCACACCACTTAAGTCGTTTTACTTCTCTTTTCAACCAACGGCATTCTTTCTTCAGCAGCCATTATCCTCTCCTCACCAAATAACTTCTGCTTAGCTTTCCGAGCTTCCCTCAGGTCCTCTTAATTGTTGTGACGCGTGTTCAAAACGCAGAGAGGTGCGCTCGATCCTTCCTCTGTGAGTGGGACTCTGCTTCTTGCCAGCATGCAACATCCCTCGCTGATCCATTAGTCCACCTGACTGTGATGTCTCTCATGTGCTGTCCCATGCTGATCTCCTGTCTCACCAAACAGGGGATCCTGTGATCTCCAGAGTAGCCCACTACGTTGAGCGTAAGCGCAGGCCCTCCAGACGTGAGCGCTATCATGAGAACCAACATACATTGCGGCTCCTAAAACAATGGGATAAGCTCACATTCGTCAATGGTGTTCTCTACAGAGTTGTGAAGGACCCACTGACCAAACACAAGATATTCCAGTTTGTGGTACCTGACTCCCTAAAACAAATGGTGCTGTCTGGCATACATGACAGCGCTGGTCATCAAGGTCAACCTTGCACACTCACCTTGGCTCGTCAGCGTTTCTTCTGGTATAACATGGAGAAGGATGTGCGCAATTGTTACGGAGTATAGCATGGTGGAAAAGGATGGAGAGAATCCCCCACTAAGCTTTTGGGTTGGCATTACTTTAGATTTTTTTTGTATTAATTGCATGCTTTGGTGTTTCTTTGTGTTTGGTGTGAGGTGTGGGCCACACCCATGTGGGAGTGGAGATTCTACTCTAGTCCAGCTGCCAGCTATTTGGAGTTGAGTACAGGGAGCAGCTGATTGGGAAGGATTGGAGCCCTTCTCTATAAAGGGGAGAGGAAACGGGAAGCGGGGGTTGTTGGTTTTTTTTAGTAGGACACTGGTGCAGCAGGGAAGCCTCGGAGACTCCAGGATGAAGTGTGCACATTTTAAAAGAAAAGATTTTTAACCTGGCCTGGTTTTGCTTTTAAAATAATCTGAGGATGTTGGAGGGAGGACTCATTTTAATCGGGATGTTTGTGGATCTGCTGGGAGGAAAAAAAACACTGGATTGGAGACTCTCTGTGCCCATGAAAAGGAAAGAGGACAAGTTTTAGGGAAGTTTCAGCTCGAGAGTGGAAGCCCCAGGATTTGATGTGGAGACCCAGCCTCGAACGACCCCGGGCACTGTTTAAAATTTTCAATTCTGCCATCAATCCTTGCCCTGATAAACTAGACTTTGCCTCCCCAGCTCTCTGTGAGCAACTTTTGAAATTATTTCACAAGGAAAATCTCACTTCTAAAAACCTCTATCTCTCATTCTCCTGTGGTGAATCCTCTTCCTCCTGGTGGATCTCTGTCCAATCTCACTTTCTACTTTTAAAAGCATAATTGATCAATTGAGAAATTCGAACTGGGCTCATGATGTCCTCCCATCCCAAATTTTAAAGGATGGGTTCGATGTAATTGGGCCTCACTTCTTATCATTGATTAACTTATCATTACTCACGGGCCGTGTCCCATCTCCATTTAAACATGCAGTGGTGCAACCTGTCCTAAAGAAAACTAGCCTCGACCATACTGACCTTGCAAAATGTAGCCCAATCTCTAAACTTCCGTTTTTATCTAAAATATTAGAGAGAACCCTCCTCTCCAGACTACAGGCCTACTTAAATGCAAATAACATTAGTGACAAATTTCAGTCTGGTTTTAAACCTCACCACAGCACTGAAACGGCATTGCTGAGGGTTTTCAATTATTTACTTTTAATTACCGACTCAGGTCACCCATTTTAATTTTATTGGATCTGTCCACTGCTTTTGATATGGTAGACCATAATATTCTTTTAGAGAGACTGGAACTGTTAGGCTGAATGAACGGACTCTTTGGCAGAACACAGAAGTGCAGGGAATGCAGGAAGTGCTCTTTATTTACAGTGTCTGAATTATTTACACAGGGTGGGAGATTGTGTACACTGATAAATAAACGGAGGGAAACCAGGGAAGGGGGCTGACACGCACTGATGTACCGCCAGTGTGCCAGCATCCCGTGACACACCACCCCGCCTACCTGTGCTGAAAACAGAAGCAAACCCATGACACCACACCAGAGAAACCCCACCAACTCCTAATAGGAACATGTTATAGGCATCAAGGATTTTGCTCTTAATTGGTTTAAATCCTACCCCTCAGGTAGGACTTTTTCTGTCATGATGGGCTACTACTCATCACCCGCTGCCCCTCTTTGTTGTGGAGTACCACAGGGGTTTGTGCTGGGCCCTCTACTGTTTGCCTTGTACATGCTACCCCTGGGTTCTATCTTTGACAAATATCAGATCTCCTACCACTGTTATGCTGACGACATTCAAATCTATTTCCAATTGTCTGATGACCTGTCAGCTTTATTGAAGTGTTTGTCTGACTGCTTGAAAGAGGTTACAGAGTGGCTGTCAGCCAATTCTCTCATTTTAAATGAGGAGAAAACTGAGATTAGGGTGTTTGATAGTCACACTCCACGAGACCAGCTAGCTGCCCGATTTGGTCCCTTTGCTTGCTTTCTTACCGATACTGTAAGTAATCTAGTTGTTTTCCTGGACAGTTCGTTTAAGCTGGGTAAACAGGTTTCCTCAGTGGTTAAACCTGGTTTCTTCCAATTGCGCCAAATTTCAAGGTCAAACACTTAATACCGTACAAAGATCTTGAGAAACTGATACATGCCTTTGTGACCTCCAGATTAGATTATTGTAACTCGCTCTACTCTGGACTCCAACTTGCTCACCTACAACGATTACAGCTTGTTCAGAATGCTGCGGCTCGTCTCCTAACCGGAACTAGAAAGTTTGCCTCTATTACTCCAGTGCTCTCCGAATTACATTGGCTGCCTATTAAATTTTGTATTGATTTTACAGTTCTGCTGCTTACTTTCAAATGTCTAAACAACCTTGTGCCTGACTATCTCACCAGCCTCCTCAGTCTCTATACTCCAGCCGTTTTTACGATCAGCTGGTCAGTTACTTCGGGCCTAGCCCAGGCACCGTCTGAAGACTAGGGGTGATCGTGCTTTTGCCTCTGTAGCACCAAACCTCTGGAATAGTCTTCCTGCTACCATTCGTGCCTCTGACTCCATTCAATCCTTTAAAGCACGCTTGAAGACTTACCTATTAAACCTGGCTTTTCCGATTCGCTAATTCTCACCGCTCATTAATTGCTGTATCGCTACTCATTTCTCTGGATTATCATGATTTCTCCCTATTTCTACTTACTGATGCTTTTGTTTGTTTCTCTATTGTTTCTTTTACCTTTCATTGTCAGACACAATGCAGGAACAAACCGGTTACAGTAGCACTAACAATGGGTGAAACTGGGGAAGCCATGGCACACCCATGTTTCTGCCCTGTAGTACTTGTATGTGAAATATGTGAAATGAAAGACAGTTCCAAGAGCAAACAACAGGTTGACCGCAACCATCTGAGGTTGGGGTCAACCTCAGATGGTACCATCAGAGATTCAGGTGTTTGGATGAGGGCCCAAATGCAAATTCACAGGCAGACAGAATTCCTCAGTTTATCCAGGCTGTTTCCAGGCTGTACAAAAAGGAAAATGATGTAGCCAGTTAAGAGAAACTGCGAGCAGCATTCAGCTTGAAGAGCGCAGTCAACCTCGAGAGCATGAAACTGCAGCAGAGTTCACAAAGCAAACACACTCGCCTGCACGATGGCTTCTTTGTGCACGTGTTTCGAGCAAACCCAAAAACAGTATATCAGCACAAACACCTCATACCATCTGTCAGCACGGCGGTGGAGGGTCACTGAGTTGATACTGAACTCTTCCATATATCAAAGTATTCTAGATTACTACATCTAAAGGTCATTTAGCTAAACTGGGGGATCAACAGGATTATGAGCCCAAGCACAGCAGCAGATCTCCAAAAGAACAGCTTAAAAAATAAAAGTGCCAATGAGTTGCAGCGGCCCAAAGTCCAGACGTCATCCTGTTCACCTGGCCGAACGTTGTCAGACTGAAGAAGTCACACACAGTTCTTAGTACTCAGTTATTGTGTCTCTAGCAGGATGGTCTGTGGATCTCCAGCTGTCTCACTGGCACTTTCCTGTTCACTGTGTCAAACGTTCAGTTATTCCTCAGCCTTTTTTAGTGTTAATGGTCCCTGCAATAAATGTGGTTTTCTTTGTTGATGTCAGTTTTAAAGGATTACACGCTGCCACACTTGTGGATGAACTGTGTTCATATTATTCATTTCTGTCGTTGGAAAAAGAGACTGAAACCTCAGTGAAATTACATGTTCACATAAATAACATAACATTAATGTAATATACTAGAACATTTAGCTCAAGGTTTCAGAGAACAAAAGAACAGCCTCAAAGAGGCACAAGCATGACTGCAGGCTCGTAGTCTGGTTTTCAGCGTGTACATTAGACACGTTTATTTCACAGACTACACACCGCTCAGGGAAATGAGTCTGATGCTCTTCTGCTTTTCCGCAAAAATCAGCTGAGTTAGGAGTTATCACTTCCTGTCAGTGATGTAGCCAAGACCGACAATCATCACTAATTACTATGGAAACTTGTTGATTCTGTAGTTACAGGGACCATTCAAGTCTGGTACCAATAAAGTTGGAATGCTGCGTAAAAACTAAATAACGAGAGTGAAAAGATTTCCAAATCTCTTCTTTTCACTACAGTCTGTTAACGTCTGTGAACTGAGGACAGCAGCTGCTGGACTTTGTCCCAATCTGATATCAGCTGCTCAGCAGTCCTGGGTGTTCGTTCATGTATTTTTGTTTCATGATGCTCCAGATGTTTTCAACTAGTGAAACGTCTGGATAAGTTAGCATCCACAGTCTTTTACCAATAGCCATACTGTAGACATAGCTGCAGTTTAGCATCACCCCTGAAAAAAGGTCTGAGATGTCTAAGTTGGTGCATATGTTGCTCTAAAACCTGTAAATAAGTTTCAGTATTGATTGATTTCCAGATTCCACAGCCTCCATACCATCAGAGATTCAGGTGTTTGAGCTGATTGCTGATAACAAGCCAAATGGTCCCTCTCCACTTTAGTCTAGAGGACCTGGCAGCCATGTTTTCCATTCAGTCCATTTTAAATGAGCTTTGTCCCAGAGAAGACAGACGTGTTTCTGGATCATGCTCACATGTGGCTTCTTCTTTGCATGGAGCCTTAAATATGAATCTTTTGATGATACAGTTTCATGTTCAGAGTCCCTTAAATCACTTCTCTTCTTTTTCAGCTCATAGAGGGGAAGAGTTTTTATCCACCTGCTGTCATGTAAGCAGAGCCTCAGAGAGCTGTGAGCATGACTGCAGGCTCGTACTGTGGGTTTCCTGCCTGCACACTGAACACATATTTTCACAGGTCACACATGAATCTGAGAAACGAGCCTGAAGCTCTTCTGCTTTCTCTTCTTGCAATGAAGGTTTTTTGTCCTTCACAGTGAATATAAAAGAGAAACAAGAGCAGAGACCTCAGAGGATCACACAGCTGTCTACTGTAAGTACACCGACGCTGCTTCACGTTATGTTTTTGTCTTGGTTACTGTGGTGGAGAAAATTTAAATAACTTAAAGTAACAGGTGCAGTTACAGCAGGAACTGTTTTCTATTACTTAACAATTAAGAAAGTGCAAAACAATCTAAAAGTCACCCTGAATCTAAATGTTATGTTTCAGAGTTTTAGATTCATCATTTTCTTTTTATTAGAATTGTCACAGTCCTGGGTCTTTAGCCCAGGGTTTTGAGGTTTGGACTGTTGCTTCAAACTCTAGTTATTATTATTTATATTTGTTATTCATATCATAGTTTGTAGTAACTTTGTTTTGGACTGATTGAACTAGCAACAGTGAGAACATCTGACTCACATCTGACCAATGAGTTATTGACACACTAAAACAAACATGTTGTGTTTGTTTGCTGATATTTTCTAAAATCAAAGCTGATTAATAGTTCAGACTGACCCAGTTTATCTTAGTCAGGCTTGTGGGCAGTTCTCTTTATATTCAGTAGATGGCATTTTTATACAGTTTGTATCAATACAGAAAGCAGGGGAACCACTCCCATCAGAAACATTCCTTATCATCCCTTATCGTTTCAGTAAAGACCAAATTCACAGCAGATCAGCCGGTAAAAAAAACAAACAGACAGGATAGCTCTGGATCATATTCAAACATTCTTAAAGAGACATGTCTGTCTCTTTAATAGCTGCATTTTCACACAAATTTCTATTTGTTTCGTAACAGACACTGACTGATACTACAGAGCAAAAATAAACTTCTCCCTGTAAATAGATTGGTACTTTCAGTACTGTTTCTACTCAGTGTGAGCAGTCAAAGCAGTTTCTTTCTAATTCACACACACATTCATTCAGTGCTTCTACTTAACTTTCACATACTCACACAGGTACCATCCATCCTTCTATTTTCTTTTGCTTATTCAATTCAGGGTTGCTGGGGCGCTGGAGTATACCCCAGCTGCCATAAAGTGAGAGATGGGCTAGAACCTGGACAGGTCGCCAGTCTGTCGCAGGGCTCACACAGATCATACAAAATAAGAATTTAGCATAATTTGCATTAAACTGTGAGCCACAGACCATACTAAAAATGTTTGATTCATCTAAATACTGGAAAAGGAAACTTCAACAAATACAAATATAATAAAGCTGATAAAATACTTGTGTCCACACATGTGCTTCTTTATTAAATACCAACTGTTACGGTTTGAAGGAGGACTCAAGTGCAGGACTCCGGGCTCAGATGCACACAAGAAAGATTTATTTACAATTCACCAGGTGTATATACAAGGTGTATATAGAGAAGAGGACAGAGAGAGGAAGAGAGAGAGAAACAGATAGAGAGTGCTGATCAGCGTGCAGCTGATCCGCCTGGCCATGACACCAACAGTAGCTTTTAAAAAACAACAACAACAACATTTGTTGCTGCAGACAATTAGCAAATCTGTTCCATAGTGTGGACTAAATATAAAACCAAGCCTGATGAATACCAGTTAGCAATGATTTTCACAGTTGTTTGACCTCACAACCTTTGTTCTTACTCTCAGGTGGCAATTTTATGAAGCTGTTTCAGCACGACTAAGGACATAAATTCATTTTAATAGTAAGTAAATATATGAAGTAAACTTGTAATAACAACTGTGAAATCTCATAGCAACCGCTGGTCGCTAGAGAAACAACGTTTATTCCCAAACTAGTAAAAGAGTGTTTGCTGCAGGTTGTTGCAAAAAGAGTACTGCGCAAAAAACATCCCTGCAATTGCTTTGGTCACCAGCTGATTACCATAGTTGCTCTTAGTTTGCATATAAGACATCAGCTGTTTTGGTAGTGAAATTGTTTAAATGTATTTGCAACCAATTTCAACTGGTAACTGCCAGCAAGCTCACATTTTTCAATGAGTCAGGAAATACACATTTTTCCCTACCAAATAAACTACACTGGATGTTTTTTGTATTTGTTTTTAACGGGAAATGAGTAAACTAAGAAAAACCTAAATGGTCAAAAGTGACGTGGTTTCTGGTTTGGTCGTCCTCAAGGACAAACAACGAAAAACATAAACAGCAACAGGTGTTATGGTCCTGACTCTGGTGACTCAGTGCTGTTGATTATTAATATTCTTTGATTCAGTTAGTTTCTCATTATCTTTTGATGTCTAGTTCTTTGCTTTCTAGTTCTCTGCTTTTGCCTCTATGCCTCCCCTGTGTTACACATCCCTCATCTAGTTTCTTGTCTAGCATCTCCTGGTCAAGTCCACGTCTCTGTGCCTGTCTCCTGTTTTATTTTGACAGTCTCACATCCTTTCTTAATGTTTTCAGTTTTGCTTCCTTTCCGTCTCATTATGTCACATTAGTTCCAGCTGTGTTTCCATTCCCTCATTACTCCCTGGTGTATTTAAACCCAGTGTTTCCCTATGTCCGTTGTCACGTCGTACCCTCTGAGTGCTGTGTGTTTCCACTGTGCTCTTGGTTCCCATTGTTTCTTCTTGTCAGTTCCTAGTGTCTAGCTTCTTTGTTTCTAGTTTTCTAGTTTCCTGAGTTCTTAGTTTTCTAGCTTCTAGTTATGTTTTGCTCCTTGTATTTAGTGTTCAAGTTTATGCAGTGCAATAAAAGCTGCCTCCTTTAGTTCATCCCTCCGTGTCCTGAGTCCTGCATTTGGGTCCTACATCCTGCCTGCCACAAACGGTCACATGACAACAGGAAAGTGAGAACAGAGAACTGACAAGCTGTTTCTGATTACTTCCAGTTCATACTGAGCCATGGACTCTAAATCTGGTGATACAATGAAGATGGCAGCACTCGGCCGGCCTTTTGGCCTGGGGATGCTGTACGACTGCCGCAGCGATAAACTTGTCCCTGGTAAGATTTCACCTTTAAAGTTCTTTAACCTGTCACAACTGAAGTTTCACTATTTGAAGCTATTTTAAATTCTTTTGCTTTTGTAATTGATTTAGGTAGCACAGTGGTTAGCACCGTTAGCTTACAGCAAGAAGGTCCTAAATTTGAATCCATGAGGTTAGGTGAACTGATTATTCTAAATTGCCAATGGGTGTGAATAGTTGTCTGTCTCTCTGTGTTAGCCCTGCGACAGACTGGCGACCTTTCCAGGGTGAACCCCACCTCTTACCCTATGACAGCCATCACTCCAACTGTCCACGAACTCCAGTATCACATACATGATATCAAATAATTCACTGTGCAATTGATCTGAAGGGAGACTCTGTCCACAGAGACCAAAACTGTTTTTATAGTAGGCATTAAACATGATTTTAACGCAGGAAAGTTGGACATATGTATATATATAAAAAAAAACACGCATCTCGCCCCTGCGGGTGGTTTATCCTTCAAGCTCGGGTCCTCTACCAGAGGCCTGGGAGCTTGAGGGTCCTGCGCAGTATCTTAGCTGTTCCCAGGACTGCGCTCTTCTGGACAGAGATCTCCGATGTTGTTCCCGGGATCTGCTGGAGCCACTCGCCTAGCTTGGGAGTCACCGCACCTAGTGCTCCGATTACCACGGGGACCACCGTTACCTTCACCCTCCACATCCTCTCGAGCTCTTCTCTGAGCCCTTGGTATTTCTCCAGCTTCTCGTGTTCCTTCTTCCTGATATTGCTGTCATTCGGAACCGCTACATCAATCACTACGGTCGTCTTCTTCTGTTTGTCCACCACCACTATGTCTGATTGGTTAGCCACCACCATTTTGTCCGTCTGTATCTGGAAGTCCCACAGGATCTTAGCTCGGTCATTCTCCATCACCCTTGGGGGCATCTCCCATTTTGACCTCGGAACTTCCAGGCCATACTCGGCACAGATGTTTCTGTATACTATGCCGGCACTTGGTTATGGCGTTCCATGTATGCCCTGCCTGCAAGCATCTTGCACCCTGCTGTTATGTGCTGGATTGTCTCTGGGGCATCTTTACACAGCCTGCACCTGGGGTCTTGCCTGGCGTGATAGACCCCAGCCTCTATGGATCTTGTGCTCAGTGCTTGTTCCTGTGCTGCCATGATTAGTGCCTCCGTGCTGTCTTTCAGTCCAGCTTTGTCCAGCCACTGGTAGGATTTCTGGGTATCAGCCACCTCCTCTATCTGCCGGTGGTACATACCGTGCAGGGGCCTGTCCTTCCATGATGGTTCCTCGCCTTCCTCCTCTTTCTTGGGTTTCTGCTGCCTGAGGTATTCACTGAGCACGCTGTCAGTTGGGGCCATCTTCGTGATGTATTCGTGGATGTTTCTTGTCTCATCCTGGACTGTGGTGCTGACACTCACCAGTCCCCGGCCTCCTTCCTTCCGCTTAGCATACAGCCTCAGGATGCTGGATTTGGGGTGAAACCCTCCATGCATGGTCAGGAGCTTTCTTGTCTTTATGTCAGTGGCTTCTATCTCCTCCTTTGGCCAGCTTATTATCCCAGCTGGGTACCTGATCACGGGCAGGGCGTAGGTGTTGATAGCCCGGATCTTGTTCTTACCGTTCAGCTGACTCCTCAGGACTTGCCTGACCCTCTGCAGGTACTTGGTGGTTGCAGCTTTCCTAGCGGCCTCTTCATGGTTCCCATTCACCTGCGGGATCCCCAGGTACTTGTAACTGTCCTCTATGTCTGCAATGTTGCCTTCTGGTAGTTCGATCCCCTCAGTTCTGACTACCTTCCCTCTCTTTTGTTACTATCCGACTACACTTCTCCAGTCCGAACGACATTCCAATGTCATTGCTGTATAGCCTGGTAGTGTGGATTAGTGAATCAATGTCTCGTTCACTCTTGGCATACAGCTTGATGTCATCCATGTACAGGAGGTGGCTGACAACCGCTCCGTTCCGTAGTCGGTATCCGTAGCCAGTCTTGTTAATGATCTCACTGAGGGGGTTCAGGCCTATGCAGAACAGCAGTGGGGACAGAGCATCTCCTTGGTAGATCCCGCACTTGATGATGACTTGTGCTATGGGCTTGGAGTTGACCTCTAGTGTTGTACGCCACATCCCCATTGAGTTCCTGATGAAGGCTCTTAGGGTCCTGTTGATCTTGTACAGTTCTAGGCATTCCAGTATCCAGCTGTGGGGCATTGAGTCATAGGCCTTCTTGTAATCAATCCAGGCAGTGCACAGGTTGGTCAGCCTGGTCTTGCAGTCTCGGCTGACTGTCCTGTCTACCAGTAGCTGGCGTTTTGCGCCTCTGGTATTCTTGCCAATCCCTTTCTGTGCCCCGCTCATGTATTGACCCATGTGCCTGTTCATCTTAGCCAATATGATGCCTGACAGAAGCTTCCATGTAGTACTGAGGCAGGTTATTGGTCGGTAGTTGGATGGGACCGGTCCCTTCTTGTGGTCCTTGGGGTTCAGGACCGTCCGACCTTCGGTTAGCCATTCCGGGTGTCTCTCGTTAACTAGCAGCTGGTTCATTTGTGCTGCCAGACGCTCGTGGAGTGCAGTCAGCTTCTTCAGCCAGTAGGCATGAACCATGTCGGGCCCTGGTGTTGTCCAGCTCTTCATACTGGAGACCCTTTCTTGGATATCTGCCATCGTGATGGTTACTGGACCCTGTTCAGGGAGGTCGCTATGGTCTGCCCTCAGATCCACTAGCCACTGAGCATTGCCGTTATGGGTTGTGTCCTTCTCCCATATGCTCTTCCAGTATTTCTCCGTCTCCAGCCTTGGTGGTGCTGTTCTCTTATTGTTCCCTTGCCACTGAGAGTACACCTTTGCTGGTTCTGTGGAGAACAGTTGGTTTATTCTCCTGCCTTCTATCTCTCTGGTGTACCTCCTCAAGCGGCTGGCCAAGGCTGTGAGTCTTTGCTTGGCAGTTTCCAAGGCCTCAGGTATGGACAGCTTGCTGTACTTCTTATGCACCTTCTTTGTCGCGCCTTTCTGCAACTCCGTTAGTTGGCTAACCTCCCTCCGTGCTACTTTGATCTTGCCCTCTAGCCTCCTTCTCCATGGAGGGTACTGCCCCTTGTGGCTGTTCAAATTATAGCCAAGCATCTCACTGATCACTGCTGCCGTACTGTAGATCAGCTTGTTAGTCTCGGTAAGCGTGGCTGTAGGTATCATCCATAGTGCTGCATTAACATCATCTAGCAGACCTTCCGAGGGTACTTCACGTAATCTTGGTAACCGGCTATGGGGGATCCAGGTTTCAAGCTTGGCCATGATCCTATCTTTCAGGTCAGTTCCTCTCGCACTCAACGATCCTTCTCCTATCGCACTTGGGGCTTTGTACCCAATCTCAGGTGGGGGTGATGATATCTCCCCCCTGACCTGGCGTCCTGGCTCCCCCTTGCCGTAGCATTTATGTTGTACCTCGTCAATCTCTAGCTGTGAGAGCAGTCCCTTCTTTCGAATGTTGGAACACTGAGCTACTAGTTGTTTCGCCGTCATTGTGGATGTTGGGTATCGAAGTATCCATAGGTCCCTCATCCTATTCATGTAACCCCTTCCGCCAGGGTTACTTGCGTAGTAGCATTCCAACAACGCCCTGTTTTCGTCTCTTGTCCACCGATGCCTTCTTGTTCCAGTAGCCCACTTCTCGTCAGGGTGCCCTGGTTCCTCAACACCTGACGCGGACCTTGTTGATCCGGGCGACGTCCGAGCCGGAATGCCTTCATATTTATCTGTCTCGCTCATGTCTGCGGTAGGCTCGCTTAGCATGCATGCATGCATGCATACATACATGCATACATACATGGCTCTGCATGCATGCAGAGCCTGAACTCCAGAGTTTCTCCAGTCTCCAAAGTTTCATTTACTATTTTTGTGATCATCACAAGAAAGACAGCAAAAATTAATTAATAAATAAATTTATTTTAGAGTGTGATTTAATTGATGGAGTCCTGGTATTAATGTTTTTGCTTCTTCTTTTGCAGGATTGACTCTGTGGGATCGTGATGACCTGATGAAAGATATAGCAGAAAGATCACAGCCCTCTAATGAGTTTGAAATTGTTGCATCTGAATCAATTTCTGGCAAATCTTCAGCTCTAAATGTTGAAGCTTCACTTAAAGCAAGTTTCTTGGGTGGACTGGTTCAGGTTAGTGGGTCTGCCAAATATCTGAATGATAGTAAATCTTCCAGAAATCAGGCCAGAGTAACACTGAAGTACAAGGCAACCACAAAGTTCCAGCAGCTGTCCATGAATCATCTTGGAAGAGGAAATGTGAAGCATGCATATGTTTTTGATCAAGGCTTAGCAACACATGTAGTCACAAATATCCTTTATGGAGCACATGCTTTCTTTGTGTTTGACCGTGAAGTTTCTGAACAGGAAAATCATCAAGATGTTCAGGGTAACTTGAAGGTGGCCATCAACAAGATTCCCTTACTTTCTATAGAGGGTGAAGGTTCCCTGAAGATGGAAGAGAAGGACAAAGCCAGTATTGATAAATTCTCCTGTAAATTTTATGGAGACTTTTGTCTTCCAAAACCACCAACAACCTTTCAAGGTGCAGTAGAAGTCTACCAAAGCCTGCCAGGATTACTGGGAGCTCAAGGAGAAAATGCTGTACCAGTGATGGTCTGGCTGCTGCCACTGACATGTTTAGATTCTTCTGCTGCTAAACTCGTCCGTGAGATCAGTATAGGATTAGTTCAAGAAGCACAGAGAGCCCTGGAGGACTTCAGTGAGCTGGAAATGAGGTCCAATGATGTACTGGGAACCAGCACTGCACAGCAGTTCCCACAGATTGGTAAAAAAATGAAAACTTTTAAAGAAATGTGCTCTGAGTTCAAGCTGGAATTCCAACAAACTTTGGCCAAGAAGCTTCCATCAATCCGAGGAGGAGGAGAAGAGGAAGCTGAGCTTGCAGAGATCCTGAAGAAGAGACATTCTTCACCTTTCAACAGCAAAAACCTGAACGAGTGGATGGACTGTAAAGAGAGAGAAGTTGACACATTAATGTCTTTTACCAGGATGATGAAAAACGCCAAAATCATCTCGTCTCAAAATGATCTGTACAAGGAAAGTCTCAGTGCAGAGCATGTTGTGTGTTTTGTTTTCACCTCTCTGGGAAAGGATGAACCGTACCTCTCAGCTTTATCAAGATACTTAAGAGGAGAAACCAACCCAGACCTTCAAGATCCTCACACTCATGATGTAGAGAAGGAACAATGGTACGCCTCAAAAGAAGTAACAGCTGAAACGAGGAGAAAAGCAAAACTCTTCAGTGATTTTGCAGAGGCCAACAAGGAGAACAAGAACATGAAGTTCCTGACAGTGGGTTTAACTAATGAGACACAGGAAGGTTCCAGCATCTACCTTTATGAAGATGGATTTGCTGTCAGTGAGAACTTTGAGCCTCCTTCAAAGCCTCAAACTGTGACAGCAGCTGACAGAAACCACAACAGTGTGACACTGAAGATTTCTCCACCCAGATTTGGAGCAGAGAACATCACCTCCTACTCTGTTGAGTACTGTGTCAGTGGAGAGGATGGATGGCAGCAGAAGACAGAAGCAAAGGCTGAAGAAGTCACAGTGAGAGATCTGAAGCCAAACACAGAGTATGTGTTCAGATGCAGAGCAGTGACCTCAGCAGGTGTCGGGCTGGATAATCAAGTTTCTATTAAAACCTTACCCTGCAGCCCTCCTGGAAAACCACGAGTTGAATCAAATTCATCTGAGATATCAGTGAGCTGGGAGAAACCTGCTGAGCTCGGAGAGAATGTGCAGATATTGAGCTACATGGTGGAGTATTCAAAAACAGATGATAATGAGGAAGCTCTGCAGTGGAACCAAACAGAGTCAGCAGGTGAAAAGGTGATCCTTTCAGGTCTTCAGACAGATACAGAATATGCAGTCAGGGTCAGATGTGACTGTGGTTCAGCTGGAAAAAGCAAAGAAAGCATCACTGTTAAAGTCTACACAACATTTAACCGCCTTGCAGAACTTCTCAGGATTAAAAGTGAAAAGATCAAATCTGATTCCCCCTCAGTTTACAAACTGCCTCTGACAGAAGAACACATGAACATATATGGATGCAGGAAGTTTAACTTTGGAGAAGAAACTGAGGGGCAGAATCGTACAATAATGCTTTTTGGAGCGACTGGATCAGGAAAGTCCACTCTGATCGATGGAATGATCAACTACATTGTTGGTGTAGAGTGGGAGGACAGTTTCAGGTTTAAATTCATTAATGAGGATCAGTCAACATCACAAGCTCACAGTCAGACCTCTGAAGTCACTGTTTACAAAATCAACCACCAGGATGGATTTAAAATCCCGTTCTCTCTGACCATCATTGACACTCCAGGCTTTGGAGATACAAGAGGCATAGAAAGAGACCGAGAGATCACAGAGCAGCTACGTAATCTCTTCTCTGCTCAGCGTGGTGTCACTGACATTGATGCTGTGTGTTTCGTAGCACCAGCTGCTCAAGTGAGATCCACAACACAGAAATATGTGTTTGATTCAGTTTTCTCAATCTTTGGCAAAGATTTGGCAGAAAACATCAGGATCCTGGTGACATTTGCAGACAGTCAGAGACCTCCAGTTCTAGAGGCAGTGAGAGCTTCAGGTGTCCCATTACCTACAGCTGATGATGGGCTGCCTGTTCACTTCAAATTTAATAATTCAGCCTTGTTTGCACAGAACAGATCATCTCAGAATGACGACACTGTTTATGAAGATGAAGAAGAGGAAAACTTTGGTCAGATGTTTTGGGAAATGAGCACAAACAACATGAAGATTTTTTTTGATTCTGTAAAAGTCACACAAGCAAAAAGCTTGAAACAGACCAACGAGGTCCTCAATCAAAGAAGGCAGCACGAAATAGTAGGACAAGCTTGGTGGAAATTGAGCAGACTGCAGTCAGTCGGGCTTCGGGAGCTAAAAGAGTTTGAGGCGCAGATCAACAAAAATGAGAACGCCGAGTTTGAAGTTACAGTCATGAAGGCTGTTCAGGAGGATACTGGTAATTTCAGTACCAACTGTAAGAAGTGTGAGTTTACATGCCATTATCCCTGTCCTATGAAAAAGGATGCAGATGAAAAATGCTGTGCTGCAATGGATTCAAATGGATGCTGCACGGTGTGCCCAAGCAAATGTTCGTGGGAAGAGCATGTCAACGAGAAGAAAAAATGGGAGTATAGAGAGGTTCAAGAGAAACAATCAGTCAGAGAGCTGAAAGAAAAATACATTGGTGTCACCGATGATAAGATGACTGCTGAGGCTCTGGTTAAAAAACTGGAAAGTGCATTTTCTGATAAACTGCCTGATGTGACGGAATTGGCGAAAATGTCGTGTAAGTGTGAGGACACGCTTAAACAGATAGCACTGAAGCCAGATCCTCTGTCCACCTCAGAATACATCGACATGCTGATCGAGGAAGAGAAATCAGAGGCCAACCCAGGCTGGGAGAAACGAGTGATATACCTGCAGGGGATGGGAGCTAAATTACCACAAACATGTGCAATACTGTGATTGGTCAGAAAACAGAAACAAAAAACAAAAAATCAAATGTGTGCAAGTCTAATTGTTCACATGATTAAGAACAACAAGAATAATGCTAAGTAATTCTGATGCACTCATAAATATTTACTGCATGGACATAAATGACTAAATGAAGCAGTAGTACTGGTATTAGCAGAACTGTTGATCATGTTAATTAATTTACATAAAAGATCACAAATCCTTAAGTTGTTTTCTTTTTACCTAATTAATGTTCAGAAGATACGACAAACTGACTGATTGGAGACTTATTTAACTGAATCATCCTGCACCTCTGTGCCTCAGATTAATCAGTACATATGATTGTAATTTGTTCATCTGAACAAAACCAACTTGAGCATGGATCAGGATATTACGACTGTATGAAATCTGATCATTTAATGTTCATGTAAAAATGATTTTCATTTTAAGACTTTCACTCCAATTATTCTTTCTTAACTGTCAATGATCATTTTTAAACCTGACTACAATGAGAATTAATAACCAATAAATAAACTGCATTATGCTAAAGTGTTATCGTCTGTTTTTGCCTCCTCTAACTGTGAACGTCATTATAAATTGCTGTGGTAGAAACAGAGGTGGGAGGGTTGTTGTTTGATGTGAAGAAACTGTCTCATTGAAGACCTTTTACACTCTTTCTTTTTTAAATATTTTTTTGGCCTTTTTCAGCTTTATTTGATAGACACAGTGAAGAGACGATAGGAAAGCGGGGGCAGACATGCAGCAAAGGGCCACAGGTCGGACTTGAACCCGGGCCGGCCGCTCTCAGCCGTATGGCATGTGGTCGCCTGAGTTAAACCGGCGCCCTTTTTCACACTCTCATAGGCTACGTTCACACTGCAGGCGAAAGCGCATCAAATCCGATTTTTTTCGCCCCTATGCGACCCGTATCCGATCATGGTATGACAGTGTGAACGGCACAAATCCGATATTTTCAAATCCGATCTGGGTCACTTTCGTATGTGGTACTGAATCCGATACGTATCCGATGTTTTAGAAAGCGACTGCTGTGTGAACGGTCAAGTCGCATTAAATCCGTCTTTTACGTCACTGACACAAGACAGACGCCAATTATCAGCGCCGGAGAAGCGCCCGATAGGACATCGCGAACGATTTCCTACCATCCGGTGAAACTGTTGGGAAGACAACGTTGGAGAAATGTGAACATTTTATTTTTACTGTATTTTCTGCAGATTCTGACAGAAATCTGCAACTATCCTTTGAAGCACCGCTCCTCTAAAACAGCAAAAAGGATCATTATTAGGTCATCTACATTATTATGTAAATAACAAAATAACTTAAAGCAAAAATCTGGAAACATAAAGTCCGAAGTCTTTATATTAAGGGCCATCAGTCAAACAATATTGTTTGCTCTGGGTCTAAACAGAGCGAGTTGTGTGTGACGTCTTCTTTTGCGGATGCGGGCCGCTTTGAGCGTTCACACTGGTGAGCGTTTGATGCCGCATTTTATGTGTAGTGTGAACAAGCAGACAAAAAAATCGGATTTGATCAAAAAATTGGAATTGACCATTAAGACCTGCAGTGTGAACGTAGCCATAGACATACATGCCAACCCTCCCGATTTTTCTGGGAGAATCCCGAATTTCAATGCCCTCCCGAAAATCTCCCGGAGCCTCCATTCTCCCGAATTTCTCCTGATTTTCCACCCGGACAACAAAAATGAATAACTTATCCCAGAATTCATGGCGTCTCAATTCCAGTTTCCAACAATGGCGGCAGCTATTTAGTTTTACTATTATTCTTATTACGCAAAATAAACTTTTCAGGCGAGAATGTAGCTGTGTAAACTTTAAATAGCTGAGCCGGCGAGAACAGCAAACTCCCGGCACATCGTTTTCAACCCCCCGCGGTCTTTCGCTACTCAGGTTAAACATGATATATAAGTCACTTAGATAACCTAATAATGTTATTGTTTGACTTTTTTCAGTGTTTTATTTGTTCCTGAGTAAATCGGTTTGGCTGAGATTAAAGTTATTAGATTAGCTTAGATTAAATAAAGCTTTATTAATCATCGGGTGGGTTCCTCTGGGGTTTTCACACAGCTGAATAAACGTCAAACACAAAACTGATTAAACAGAAGTGTGAGACGGTCGAGAATCTGCGCCAGCGTCCGGTTATATTTTAGATAGCAAGGAGCAGACGGCCGAGTTTCACTCCACCGAGAGAGCTCATGACGTAATTCTGAAGGCTAGATCATCACAGTCGCTCACTTCCAGCCTACCTGGCTTTCGAAGGACCCGGCCCACTTGGACCACGAAGGCCAGGTCCTGAGGTGGATGCAGCCTCTGAATTTGGACAGCCCCGCCTGGGGGACAGTATTAACGGTGACATTACAATTATTTATTTAAAGTGAGTTAAAGTAAATAAACACTGTAAAATTCAAGTTTTTTGTATATGTATATCTACCCCCCCTCTTGTATGTCTCCCTAATTCTGAGGTGTCAAGGTTGGCAAGTATGCTCATAGACAAACTTGAGGCAAAGGTTGTTCATCAGGTGATAGACACAGATTTAATCAGTCAGCCATGTAGCTATGTTTGCTTAGCAGTTTCAGCAGAAATCAAACACAGTTCATCTGCACAGCCTGGTAATTTAAGCACATGGACATGATCTTGTCACGTGTGAGTGTTAGAGGCACAGCTGGATATGTGCTGCTCTCTCTGGAGAGGTAGGCATCTTCCTTCTGTGCAGCACTAAGGGAGAGCCTTCACTTTGACACCTATGAGCTGTGAGTGTTTTTGATCATTTGACCTTCCAAGATGGCGCCTGTGTGTGCGGCTTGCCGTCAGTTGTTACCTGTTTTGTTTTTGCAAACTTTGTTAACATCTGGTTTCTTCAAAAATGTCCCTTCTCTTCTGGTTTATGACTTCCAATTGCTACTAAATATCCGAGCCACTGTTGAAGAGCAATCCGACTGGCCCCAGGATGTGAGGATTTTCGCACTCCACCTGTGTTAGAGGGCTGTATCACTGTTCCTCCGCCGCGATCCACTCTGCCATCCCTCCAGGAAGAAATGACACAGAAGGCGAGGGAAACGGCGTGGTGTATTGGTAAAAATTCAAAACCTGCATGTCTGCATCACCAATGAATGATCCTCGCACTCTTCTGAGCAAACTTGACCCGAACAACAAGTTGTTCATCTCCTGCGATCCCTGGAATCGGTTCACCGATCGTACCTGTGGCCCTGCATCTCAGTGTCCAGCTTTCACAGCATCCGTCCCCTCGTCTTCGCAGAGGTGGAGTGGATCACCAGAATCTCTGTCCTCTGGGTCGATCATCCAGGCCGGCTAGCAACCCTGTGTTAGCTAGATTGGCTCTGGTTAATGCTAGGTCGCTAGCAAATAAGACCTTGATTTTGAATGACTTCATCACCACTCGTCGCCTGTATTTTCTTCTGGTGACAAAAACTTGGCTAAACTTGTGTGAGTTGAGCCCGCTTTCTGAACTTGTCCCTCCAGACTGTAACTATCTCAACTCGCCTCGAACTACCGGCCAGTGTGGAGGGTTAGCCACTGTTTATAAAAACTGTAGCCAGCAGCTGATGCTTATGCTAGCTTTGAACTGCAGTTGTTTGAAATCCAGCAGTCCACTCCGGTGTTGTGCGCGCTGGTGTACCGACCACCAAAATACCATAAGAATTTTATCGAAGACTTCTATGAATTCTTGGCAGGAATTATGCCAAGGTATGACAGTGTTTTAATTGTCCACATTTGCTGCTTAAATACACCGCTGACTAATGACTTCTTAAATCTTATAGACTCTTTTCAGTCAGTTAAAGGCCCAACACACAAACATGGACATACCTTGGATCTTGTACTGTCTAGTGGCCCGGATCTCTGTGACACTGAAATCTGCAACATTAATTTCTCTGACCACATGCCTGTTATATTTGAGTTCCCTCTGTTGAGTCTGTGTTTCCACAGGCCCCGCTAGATTAGAGACTTATTCCTCATGAAGAACGAAACCACGACAGAACATCTTCAACTGGTCTTTTACTCGCTAGCGAGGGAAGCCTTGGTCAGAACCAGGCGGTGGAGCTTAATGCTCATCACCTGTCTCTAGCCCAAATCCTTCCAAGAGCAGCTCTCCTCACAGCTATTTATTCCCATGACAGTTACAGTTTACACAATACAAGTGGTTCTAAGACAAGGCACTCTGTGTGTGTGTGTGTGTGTGTGTGTGTGTGTGTGTGTGTGTGTGTGTGTGTGTGTGTGTGAGAGAGAGACTTCCTGATCACAACATCGTTGATCATAAAGGGGGTAATCTCCCCCACACCCAATATATGGTTCAATTCCTGTATTGGTTCACCATACACAACACAGGTGAAGCCATAAAAGGGCAGGAAGCTTACCAAACATCAAACAAACCTTCACAAGGGATGTGCTTGTGATAAAACACTACAGCCTCCTCCCAGAACCTCGAGAGGCTGGGGAGGGGGTCAGGATCAAAGGAATGGCTTTGATCCTACTGCTTGAACTAAAACTAAGACAAATTTAAGAAACACAATGACAACATTCAACAATTTGACTTAACACCCTCTTTCATGTCAGCCTGTCAGAAACTGATGTACCCAAATACCAATCTCGCATGATTACCTCAGATACAGCCGATCGTTTTGTTTGTTCTTATAAAATCTCTAATCATGCCTTACTTTCTAATAGGTCCTCTCACTTGACCACTGATAGGCTACACTCTCTGTTTAATTCAACCTGCTTGGAAATACTTGATTCCATTGCTCTGCTCACAACCAGGTGTCTAAAACCTAAAACCCAGCCTTGGTTCAATAATAATACCAGAGAACTCAGACAGGTGTGTAGAAAAGCTCAGCGAAAATGAAAAAAGGACAGACTTCAGGTATCGTTTGATGTACTTAGAGAATCTTTGTTAAATTATCAGAAGGCCGTAAGAGCAGCAAAGTAGCAAGTATTTCTATAAGATTGCGTCTAATAACAGTCACAAACCTGGTATTTTATTTAGCATTATTAATTCAGTTCCTAATTCGCCTACTGCCACTCCCCATGTAGCATCGAAAGCAACATGTGACAACTTACTGAAATTCTTCATTAACAAGATTGCGGATATCAGGTCTCATATTATCCCTCATGCTACCGGCCAATCTGTTCGTACATCAGCTTCGGTTGCTTTTGGCCCTTTTGAGCCCGTGTCCTTTTCATTACTGAGTGAAGTAGTCAACAACTTGAAACCCACCAGATGTACTCTGGATATTGTTCCATCTCATTTACTAAAAGACACTTTTGACACTGTGGGTGTGCTTGTGCTTTGTGCTTTCTATTTTCAATAGCAGTCTTCAGTCTGGGTGTGTCCCTGCCGACTTCAAACATGCTGTAGTGGAACCTATTCTTAAAAAACAAAACCTGGATCCAGCAGTTTTATCCAACTACAGACCAATTTCTAAATTGCCTTTTCTTTCTAAAGTCCTGGAGAAAGTTGTCCTACGTCAGCTCCAGACCTTTCTAGATAAAAATGGCATTAGTGAAGTATTTCAGTCTGGTTTTAAAACGCACCACAGCACTGAAACTGCTCTTTTAAAGTTTTTAATGACCTTCGACTTTTACTGACTCAGGAGATTCTTCCATTTTCTTACTATTAGACTTCAGTGCTGCATTTGATACTGTACATCACAGGATTCTTATCTCTCAGCTTGAGCACTGTGTCGAAATCAAAGGGATTGGAGTGGTTTAAATCTTATCTGTCCAACCGAAGTTTTTCTGTTAGATTGGGGGATACATCATCCTCAAAAACCTCACTTTCATGTGGGGTCCCCCAGGGGTCCATTCTTGGTCCAGTTCTCTTTTCTATTTATATGTTCCCTATGGGTTCAATTTTTAAAAAACATGGCATCTCATTCCATTGTTATGCAGACAACTCACAGATTTACCTGCCACTGAAACGTAAATCTGTGAGTCCTCTGAAGGGTTTGCTAGATTGTTTGGAGGATGTTAAGGCATGTATGGCATTAAACTTTCTTAACCTAAATGAACAGAAAACAGAGGTGATTGTGTTTGGTCCCTGTGACCACTGCGACTTTGGCCCCTTAGAAATTTTTTTTTTTTTTAAACTTTTCGCGAGGAACCTACGAGTGATTTTTGACTCTAATCTAACGTTTGATAAACAGATTAATGCTGTAATCAAGTCGAGTTTCTTCCATCTTAGGCTACTTGCTAAACCAAAGCCATTTCTCTGTTTTAGAGACTTTGAGAGAGCTATCCATGCCTTCATGTCATCTCGCCTCGACTACAGTAATAGTCTTTACTCTGGTGTTAGTCTGTCATCAGTTAGCCGTCTGCAGCTGGTCCAAAACGCTGCAGCACGGTTACTAAATGGCACATGCAAGCGAGAACACATCTCCCATACTGGCATCATTACACTGGCTCCCAATTAGTTTTAGAATTAATTTTAAGATTTTATTATTTGTTTTTAAGGCGTTGCACGGGTTAGCACCTTCATACCTTTCTGATATTTTAAATTAGTACACTCCTACAAGAATCAGAATCAGAACTTTATTGTCATTGTCACAGGTACAACGAAATTAAGAATGGTCCCCGATCATTGCATCATCCCTAGCAATATCAAAATATAAATAAAAACAACAAAATTCAATAAATAAAATAGATAGAATACTTAAAATACTAATAAGACGTAACAGTAAACATTCACATACATTCCCACATACATACTTCAGACTGTGGATAGATTAACACAAGAGTGGCGTGATGGATATTTTTTTGTAGTATTCAGATGTGTTATTGCAGTTGGATAAAAGCTGTGTTTGAGTCTATTTGTCCTTACACTGATTGCCCTGAACCGTCTGCCTGAGGGCAACAGTTCAAACTGCCCCATTCCCAGGGCATGACGCAGGTATGGAGGAGATCGAAACTCCAGACATCCAGAGGCCCCCAGAACACAAGAGACCAAGGAAGACCAACAGAGGGGCAGCCGCGCCACTATCCCCGAAAGAGCTGAGGAGAGTCCCAGATGAGGCGTCACTCAGCAGCCGCGGAGCAGAAGCCAGGGGGGTTGCAGTGACGTGCCCGTGAGCTCCGCCGGCAGCCAGCTGTGCCTGAGTGACTGAGCCCCAGGCCGAGAGGCCGAGGGCACTCCACCTCCGAAGTGGCCCGAGCGAGCCCCAGGCTCCAGGCCCCGATAAGCAGCCGCCAAGGAGTGAGCCGGTGTGTACCTGGGCGCCCATCCCTAGACACAAAGAACCACCAACGCACCGATGTCTGAGGGCGTCCGCCACCGGCAGGGGAAGTGGTGGGGGCCCCCACACCCTCTAGCAGATCATTACATGAAGGAACCTTTTAAAAAAAACAAGCGCGTCCATGCTCACAGGTGTACACACGGGTGCTCACACACACAAACTACACCCTTTTTGGCTCCTACCTCAAAGCACACTGTGCGCTGTCGATCTTATGTGCTGCACAATAATGTTTAACATTTAGTATTTACTGCCATATTCCCATATATCATTGTGATGTTGTTTATCCTATTACTCTCGTTTTCTTCTGCTTGTTTTCTTTTTTCTTTTTCAACAGGTGATCCAGGTGATCGATATATGTATTTTTTTGTCTGCTTCTTCTGTTGGTTTTTGTTTTTTGCCCTATTTTTCCCCGTCCCTCTTCTCAGCTGTTTTTCTTTCCCTCTTTCTTTCTCCCCTTTTCTTTCTCCCAGTAAAGTCTGTCCCGTATTCAGCAAATGAAAATAAAATAAACAATAAAAGGTGAATCAAATGGACCATTACGGCAAGGCTGGGATGGTCAGTTTGGTAAAGTAAATCCGTTGGGCATCTTTCTTCGCCTTTAGACAATAATTCTGATGGCAAAAGAACCAAACGGGACAGGCAAAAAAAAAAAAAACAGGGAGTGGCCAGGATGTGAGGTGTCTTTTATGATGTTTTGGGCCTTTTTAAGACAGTGGATGTTGTGTAGAACTTCCAGTGTGGGGAGAGGGCAGCCAGTGATCTTTTGGGCGGTGTTAATGATCCCTTGGAGTGCTTTCCTCTGAGCCCCTGTGCAGCTAGTGTACCAGATGCATATGCAGTAGGTTAGAACACTCTCAATGGTGGCTCTGTAGAAGGACACCAGCCGTCTCTGTGTGATGTTATTCCTCCTGAGAATTCTCAGGAAGTACAGTCTCTGTTGGGCCTTTTTCAGCAGCTCGGAGGTGTTCACACTCCAGGAAAGGTTCTCCTCTATGTTGACTCCCAGGAAGCGGAAGCTTGCCACCCTTTCTACACAGGCCCCATTAATGAATAGTGGTTGGATCTCTGCCTTTTTCCTTCTGAAGTCTATTATGAGTTTTTTGGTTTTTGAAGTGTTTAGGAGGAGGTTATTGGCCTTACACCATGACGTCAGCTGCTCCACCTCGTCTCTGTATGTCGACTCGTCTCCCTTGGAAATGAGCCCCACCACTGTGGTGTCGTCTGCAAATTTCACAAAGATGTTGCTGTGGTGGCGAGGAGTGCAGTCGTGTGTATAGAGAGAGTAGAGCAGTGGACTGAGCACACAGCCCTGGGGTGAGCCAGTGCTGAGACTCAGGGCTGAGGATGTGTGATGGCCAACTCTGACTCTCTGTCTACGGCCTGAGAGGAAGCTATAGATCCACGTGCAGGTGCTGTATGGAAGCCCCAGGTCTTGTAGCTTGGCCACCAGTTTGTGTGGGAGGATGGTGTTAAAAGCTGAGCAGTAATCCACGAAGAGCATCCGCACATAGCTCCCATGCTCTTCCAGGTGTGTTACTGCAGCATGGAGTGCTGTGGCTACAGCGTCCTCCGTGGACCGGTTTGCTCTGTAGGCAAACTGGTGTGGATCCAGGCTGCGGGGCAGGGCTGCTGTGATGTGTCTGCGGACCAGCTTCTCAAAGCATTTCATTACCACTGGGGTGAGTGCCACCGCTCTGTAGTCATTCAGGCCGCTGATGTGGGGCTTCTTAGGCAAGGGGACTATGGTGGAGGACTTCAGACAGAGTGGGACAGTCGCCTGTGCGAGGGATTTGTTGAAGATCCTGGTGAAGATCCCAGCCAGCTGTTCTGCACAATCCCTCAATATTCGACCTGGCACACCGTCAGGACCCGCCGCCTTCCTCGAGTTAACAGCCTGTAGCATGTGCCTCACCTCGTGCTCTTCCAGGGTGAGGATGGTGCTGCTATGGGTGGCGTGTTGCTGCTGTGGCTCCAATACCTCCGGTACCATGGTCTCAAAGCGGGCGAAGAAGATATTCAGCTCCTCTGCCAGCTCCAGGTCACCGTCCGCAGCTCCGAGATTGATCTTATAGTTGGTTAGGTGCTGGATGCCTTGCCACACCTGCCGGCTGGTGTTACTCTCCAGATGGTCCTCAATCCTCCTCCTATAGTCCCCCTTCGCCTCTCTGATGCCTCTCTTCAGGTTGGATCGGGCTGCGGTGTACTGATCCCTGTTGCCAGACCTGAATGCAATGTTCCTCTCCTTCAGCAGCTGCCTGACCTCCCGGGTCATCCAGGGCTTTTGGTTGGGATAAGCCCGGATACATTTGACTGCTGTAACAGTGTCTATGCAGTGTTTTATATAGCAGAGAACACTGTCTGTGAACATTTCCAAGTCCTGATGTTCAAAGATATCCCAGTTAGTCCTGTCAAAACAGTCTTGCAGCTGCTGAGAGGCACCCTCTGGCCATATGGTAATATTCAAGATCACTGAGGTCTGTGGATCAAATGCTCCTGGCTGTCCCGAGGTCCAGATTAAAGCACAGAGGAGATCGGGCCTTTGCTGTAACTGCTCCTAAATTATGGAACAAACTGCCCGTTCACTAGGGATGGGTACCGGTATGGTTCTGACATAAACGGTAGTAACCAGACCGAAAAGTAGCGCACATTTCGGTGCTTTATTTCGGTGCTTTTTTCCCTCAGATGTCACACACTTTGGATTCTGGCCAATCATTTTACCTTTCCAAGGATAGTAGGCGGGGCCAGGTACGTACGTTCTTTTAGAGCAGAGCTACAGATTAAAAATGCCCAAGGCGAAGCGGACAAAAGTCTAGCTGTACTTCACAGGAAAAGATGCAAACTCAGCAGCCTGCAACAAGTGCTTTAAGGTGATACTGTGATACTGTCAAAGGAGGTAACACCTCGAATCTGATGAAACACCTGGTGATGCATAGCATTTTTTTTTTTAAGCCAAGAAATGTACCGTATTTGATAGCTTGCTGCCTCACACTGAGCACATCTACTGCGGGTGTGGTGCCTGTTGTCGGAACCGGAGTTAGCAACATCCCCCAAGAACCCGAAGAGTAGAGTCCTGGCCCCTAGCCCTGTCAGTGTAGCGGAAATGATGATGAATGATGATGGCAGCAGCAGCCGTTCTTCTCTGAGTGAGTGGCTTAATGTTGTTCGTGTGTAATTTACGTTCACTAGGCTAACCACGTTATTACATTAATGCACGTAAGGTGAACTAGCAAACACCGTCGTAGTTACATGCGGCTGTCTTCTTGTTTGATGGCAGATACTCCCTTCACCCTGGCCAAAAAGGCTAAAATGACCAAAGAAAAAGTGGAAAACAGCTGAACATGAGAGGTTTTAGGACAAGTTTGTGTTTTCCATTCTTTAAGCCCCGGTTCGAGCACTGTTTAAGCACCGGCACCGTTTCAAAAGTACCAGTTTGGCACTGGTATCGGATAAAACCTAAACGATACCCATCCCTACCATTCACATCAGGACCTCCCCAACATTGGACACTTCTAAAACCTGTCTGAAAACACACATTTACTCCATGGCTTTTAAATCAGAATGAGTTTGTATTACTTTTATCTTATTTCTTACTCAAATCTTCTCATTTTATTATTCTTTTTTTTGGCTTTTATCATGTCTCCCTATGTTTTTATTTCTTTTGATCATCTTAATTGTCAGCACCTTGGTCAACATTTGTCGTTTTAAATGTGCTATATGAATACATTTGACTTTGACTTGTTGACTTACTCCCAGGTTTTGTTGTATTCTGTCTTTTGATGTTGACTGCGGACTGTCTCTTTTAATTTAAATATTATTCAAATGTGAGTCCTGCCGGCTTGTCTGCTTTTTTCCCCCCATTCTTTTTTGTCATTTCTTCACATCACTGATCTTTTAAATGAGTTTAACAGTACCTTAGACTTCCTAAGGATATCATTTTATGTGATGTCCATGAAAGCAGACACCCATAAATCCACAAAAATCACCGTATAAAAAAACACTTGAAAGACAGCCAATATTTTACGTTTTTGCTGTAGTTTTGCTTTTGTACCAGCAGAGGGTGCTCTTGAATACAAATCCTTTGTTGGTCTGTGAGTTACCTGAACGCATCAATAAAACTGTAGCTGTACAGTACAAGGACAAAGGATGCTGCCTACTACTCTCCAACCACACTCACCTGATGATATATCTGATAATATTATAGATCCCTGCAGGTGATGCACAGAAACACTCCAAAGCCAGCAGCTCAAACAGAAAGAGCCCTGGAAAATCATCAGTCTGTGTTTGGCCTGTGTCTCTAAAGCCATATGGATGTTTTTCCCACACAACATAAATATAAGAATTAAGCATGAAACCAGGTAAAAAAAAATTATGTTGTATGAGAAAAAGCAGTAAGTATCATAAAGTTTTTATAAAACCATAACAGTCGCTCGCTGTGTTTCCATCAGTCAGTGTAACGGGCACGTTGTACACGTCCTCGTATGAAGCGACAGGAGGTCAGGACGTCTTCAGGTGTCCCAGATGCTGACTGAAGGTTTTTCTGCCTCTTTCAGGCTATTTTCATGTTATTCTGAAACCAGAATTATAGCACAAGTGTCCATTAAAAGTTAGTAAAACTCTGGATCTTCAGATTGTGATATTTCAGGTCAGTTTTTAAAAAAAATGTAACCTACAAATGCAAAACTTAATTAATTCACAAAATTAAAGTAAGACCTGTAGGAATCTAACCAACCTAGCTAATTACTTCCTGGTTATTATAATAACTTCCATCACTTTATACACTGTAATCAGAGAAAGGACATTATCTAATGGATTTAAGGTACAGAGAAATGTAAATGTAAGACATCCCATCACAACCATCAGACAACACAGGCTGCTCATGTCTGAACAAACAGGTAAAAAGGCTGTGGTACCTGTGCAGCTCCATTCAGAGGTCAAAGTAGGTAAAAAGTCTGATTCGGATCATTCAGCTGCACAAAGGACAAGGTCAGAGGTCAAAATATTTCAATAATGGCCCTGAAAGATGATCCATCCATTTGTTTTCAGATGTGCATTTCCAGGATAACAGGTTACATCCTGGACCGGTGTCTCTGATCCCTCACAGGGAACAAACATGTTCTCACACCATCACCAGTAAACCCAACATGTGTTTGGACTGTGGGAGGAAGCCGGAGAGAACCCACCCGGGATCAGGAAGAACCTCCACACAGGAAGTCTCACCAAGGAGCCTTCCTGCTGTGATCAATGCCACCCTGAAAAAATAATAATCAAGATATTTATTTTTAATACAGTCTGGAAGACACTGCACAGCTATGTTTAATGTATCATCAATGACCACACACAGGCAACTAAATTATTATCTAAAATATCCATTTATGTTCATTTTAGGCACAAACCAGAGAAGTTATGACTCACAGCAAAATCATCAGGACTAAACAGTATATTATAGGAATATATATTTAAAAATATATACTTTAAACCATTTATTATAAAATAATCTTTACTAAAGTATAAAACACAAAAACACATTTTTGCTTAGGGCAGAAATAACAGGGCTCCTAAACACAAGCTAACACTGACTCATTGCATTAACTGTGTATGGACAGGCTGAGCTGAGCCTGAAATAACAACACATTCATTATTTATAACCAATGTTTCAAGGTCAAATTAATCACAGCTGTTTACTTTGTTGAACAACACAACTCGTTTCATTGAAAACACCTTGTTCATTCACAATAAAATAATATCTTCATACCTTCATCCTGTGTCCAGCTCCTCTCCTGCTGCTACATCTGCTCGTTTCATTTATCCAAATAAAGTTGATCGATCACCAGCAGACTTGTCATAAAGGTGCAGCTGTGCAGACTGGCTGTGTGGCTCCCCCTGGTGGTTGTGTCCTCAAACAACCACAGAGAGTTTATACCTGCTGCTGACCCCGTCCCCTTTCATTAAGGTCACAGTTTCATGTCACCTCGCAGGTTTTCTCCCACTTTAGCTGATGAAAGTGATACGATACTGATTCTTGGATCAATGAGGCAAAAATGTGAACTGACAGCGTTTGATTAATGTGGCAGAAAATCAGGTAAACAAGACGCTTTTTAGTAAATCACTGACAGCAGAGCTCGATGTTGCAGTACAGTTAATATTAATCATTTATCCTGCAGTCTGGAGACAGTTTGGAGGATTTGAAGAATCACAGTTGGAAGATATTTTTTAAACTGAAATTTTAAAGATATATTTAAATCGTTTGTTCCTGCAAACCTGTGAAAAATCAAAGGTTTTAAATGCTGAGCAGCTTTTTGTCCTTAAAGCCGTCACATTTAAAAACATCCAGGAACAGCTCGTGAGTTTGTGGAAGTTGACCTGATGACCTGATGTCAGCTCAGTGCTGATTGGTGTGAGCTGTGAGTCATGGTGCTGATCTGGGTCCTGTTCCTGGTGTTTCGTGGTTTTTGGTCCTGACCTTCTGTTTATGTATCAACGCTTGAAATTCATATTTTTAACGTGGCTTCCACAGATGATCCATACAGCCTGTGATTCACCTGCAGGTCCATCAGATGGTTTCGTTCCTCGTGTCTCCACAGTCTGTGTTCTTCTCTCACTCTGTACTTCACAAACATCTTCTGAGCCAAACGTCCTGATACTGCCCGACGCTTCAGCGTAACAACATCGGTGTAGTCTGAGGATTAAGGTGACGTTACCATCACTGGGACTGAAGTTTATTTTAAGGTGTTTGTTTTTTCTGAGCAGCTCGTCGTGCCGCTGTGGCGCATCTTCTCCTTCACATCTCTGAAGTCTGTTTGTGTTTGTGAGACTTCCTGAAGCAGCAGAGGGAGCTCGGAGCCTCCACGTCTCCTCTGGCCTGCAGGCCTGAACTTTATTAAATTGCTGTTATTTGGTGCAGGAATTTCCTGAGACATCACCCAGTTTCCCAGACCTGGATTCAGACTGGTCCCAGACCAAAGGAAGTTCATTGAGGATGTCTGAGGTAAAAAGACTTCTGCCTCTGAAACAGGTTTAAATGTTTACGTGCTGGATTTGCAGAAATCAGCTGAATGAGATGAAATTCGAACCCGGTGCTTCACACAGAAACAAAATCAAATGAATCAGGTTTAATGATGGAAACAGAACTAAAGTCATGAAAGATGAAAACGAGGATTCAAGCTTGTGTTTTAAAATTAGACTCAAGTTTAGATCTTTAGAATCAAATCTGGTTTCTTTTAAAAGTGAAATCAAACATGTTTATACTTCTGTCTACAGCAAGTTTGTAAAGTTGTGAACGTGTCATTTTTTCAAAAACTCAAAGCAGAAGCTGATCCTCTTCTTCATGCACGAGCAGATAATGATCGACAAACAAAACGCCGCCATCGCCACACACAGCCCCGCTGTGTGTGACAAAGGTTTGTGGCGTTCAGATGACAGTGGGATTAACGGACGATGCTCTCCGCGAATCTGCAGCCCCGGCGAGAGAGAGACACAGAGAGCGAGCGAGCATGAGAGAGAGAGAGGGAGAGGGAGAACAACGGCGTGATTCTAGGCGGCTGTTTGTGTCGTCAGCGGTGACAAAAGCGTCGTTGTTGATGCTCCAACACGCTGACAGAGCGATCAGCTGACACAGGCAGGGCTTGTTTAACAACACACACTCCATACCCACGATACACACACACACACACACACACACACAAAATCAAATCATTCGTATAACGGGCCAGTGTTGCTTTAGAATGTGTTGATTCATCTGAACCACAATGGTACAACAGTGTGTGTGTGTGTGTGTGTGTGTGTGTGTGTGTGTGTGTGTGTGTGTCCACACTGACCTGGTGCTCTGCTCGACATCCAGCCAACGTGAGACTTACCTCGACAAAAATCCACCACAGCTTCTCACAGGTGAGCTGTGCAGCGTTCCCACAGCAGGGCTCACAAAATCGCTAGCCCGACGTCCCGGGGCAGCGATTTTTCCAGTCGAACTACCAAAATCTATCTCAGCCCTGCCCGTCGGGCTATCATAGGAAGGAAAAATATGTCAATGCTTTTGCATTCTTTCACAAATGTAGCTGAGTAATTATGTCATCTGCATCGATGAGCCTCTGTCAATCTGTGACATACTGAAATCGCGTTTGAATTTGTGCTTGTTTTTTGCTTTCACTTTGCGATCGCTCGAACGGTGTGTAGAGAGCGGCAGCACTGATTGGTGAGTGACGATTAATTGCGCACCAATTCCTCTGACATCATCTTATCACTCATTAGCTACTATTCAAACGTGACAAGTGAAATCTCCCACAGGAAGCTTAAACATGTGAGAGGTTGATTGCGCAGAGAATCGCTGACCGTTATGTGAGTGCGTGTGTAAAAGCAGCAGGATTTACGCTGGTATTTTAGTTCTGCTGAGCCAAATAAGACAGGTCAGGGTGAAGAAGGGGCAGCCAATGAAAAGCTGACCACAAAACGGAAAAGTTAAGACAAATCAGACTATGAGGGAAAAAGAAAGCTCAGCTTTTGTGGTTTAATGGACAAAAGAATTTCTGTGGCTGGAATATGACGAGCTAAATAACATAATGTTCTGCCGGGTGTGTCGTGAGTTTCCCTCGATTTCTGAGTCGACAAGCGCCTTTGTAACTGGGACCAGTAACTTTAAGAAAGACCCCATCAGAACCCATGAGAAATACAAGAAATGCATTATTGCTCAGTCTGCAATATCTTTCCCAGAACAAACAGCAATTGCAAAAAACATACTAAAAATAAACCAAGCACAAGAAGAAGTCCTGAAAAATCTTTCCAAAGCGTTACTATGTTGCAAAGAGTGAACCACCATTGGCCAAATTTAGCAGTTTTTGCAAACTTCAAAAAGCAAATGGCCTCGATCTTGGTTCCCCTTACCTCTTACCCGTGACTTCAGTGGAAATTTCAGATTAAGGATCTGACACAGACTGATTCATGTTCTACAGTTCTTACAAGTTCATAGAAATTTCTGTTCAATTAGAACCAAGTATTTGAGTTGATGGTTGAAATTGTTGTTGTAATTTGTGTTTTAAATATTTTTAGATTGATGTTTTGTTTCCTTTACAATATTATTGTAAAGGAAACAAAACATCAATCAAAAAACTGTCCTCTTTTTTTTTTATTCGGGCTACTTAAATTTATTTTGGGCTACCAAAGACTGAAGAGTGCCTGCCTGAAGGGCTACCAGGGATTTTGAAATTTTGTGAGCCCTGCACAGTAAGAAGGTCTAAGGTCAAATACACACAGCGTGCTTTAAGTAAAAATACTTTGATTACTGTGACTTTTACTGCAAACTATTCAACTGTTCTCCAGTCACACTGAACCACATGCACAGACAGGTGACTCCATCAGTTTTTGGACTGTGACACATTTTTGTTTCTGTTCACCGTGGATTTAAAATCAAACAATCAACATGAGATTTAAAGATCAAATATGCTGTTCAGAAATTTACTTTCAAAACAAATAACTTAATATTAAAGATGAATAATGACAACGAACAGCAGTGGAGGAGACATTCAGGGAGTAAGTGCAGTAATACCACAATATAGAAAATACTCCAGTACAGATAAAAGTCTTGCATTAATGTGTCTTTTTGTATGTTACTGCTGAACATGTTCCAGGTCGTTCTCCTTGTAAACGTACTGTTGTGTACTCTGATTTACAGCCTCAGATTCAATATTTACATATTCTCATGTAACTAAAACAAATGTAGTGCAGCACAAACTGAATTTCTTCCTCAGGCCGAGTCAATAAAAGTTACTTTCACTCTGCAGTACTTGAGTAAATGTACTTGTAGTGTTATTACAGTGAGCTCAATGAAAATCCAAACTGCTGATGGGGTTTGGTCAACCCTGAGGTCACAGTCACAGCGAGGGGTGCGTTTGTTTCCTGACACTGGGATGTCTGTATGACACGTCCAGCTGCCTGCTCCTAATAAAGTGATGAAGAGACTGAAACTAGCAAGCTAAACTGAAAACTGCAACTAAACCTGCTGAAAAGCCCTCTGCAAACCTGCTGCACCTGCTAAACACCAGAAAAACAAACTATGATAATTACAATGCTTATTACCTCCAGTGATGATGAAGCTGTTTCCCGCGGACTCCTCTGTATCAACTATAATTCATTAAAATGATAAACTATAATTAGACCAGCCTGCCCAAGCTCAGCAGCTGCCTCGCGTTTCTGCGCATGCGTGTAAGAATTATAACCGATCTCATTAAGTGGAAGCGCGTGTATGCAGCTACCGTTCAAACCTCAGGGGATTATCCACAGTGCGCATGTGTAGAAAATTCAAAAACTGCTCCTCCGCTCTGTTTGACACGCTCCAGCCTTTGCTAACGGGACAGTGGCCACGCCCACAAATATGACGTAGTGCAGAGCCGTAACCGTATGGCAGGGGTAGGCAACCTTTTTGATGACGAGTGCCATCTAAAGTTTCCTCAGAAGTCAACGTGACATATAATTGCATTAGCAATAAATTTAATAACGCTCTATATAAACAGTTGTTGCACTGAGCAGAAAGCTCCTGAAGCATTTGAAGTGTCGGAATGTGGAAATTTCAACATCGCTTGAAAAAACTGCCAGCTAGCAGCGTCCCTCTCACCAGTAGGCAGTGATTTTTAGCCAATTACAAGTTGAATCTGGTAGTCGGGGTTGTTAGCTAAGATACCGTCATTAAGAAGCGGCACAACTAATGTGTCTATGCGAGCTAATTTGCGATGTGCACCGCTGGCCCGGCCATTTATTTTTAAATGCACCTTCTCAGATTAATTCACTGCGTGTCGTGCCCAGGGCTGGACTGGGACAAAAAAACAGCCCGGGCATTTTGACTAGAGACCGGCCCACCAGGTATTATAGGAAAAGCCATAAAGCCTTTGAATGAAAACAGACGCTGTTGTGACAGTGATGTACAGTCTTGTTGGTATATGTATGATTTCTATACATTTTACATCAGATGAAAACTTTGGTTGTAAGCTTCAGATAATTATTTAATAACAGCCAGACATTTTAAATGAGAATAAGAAAGAAAAGTATTTCTTTGTCCCCCCCTTTCCCTGTTAATGCCCTACCTGGCCCCCTGGCAAAACTTTGCTAGACCCGCCCCTGCACAGTTACCAGCTGTCAGCTACTTAGAAAAGGATCCTGGTGTTATTTGTCTCTCAGAAACAGTTCATAACTTCCCTTCAACTCATTCATGTCACCTAAAAGGTAAACCTGTTTCTCCATCACCTGTTCAGCTCTGATGATTTAGTAAGGACATCTCCTGGTTTCATCTTCATGTTTCCCTCTCACCAGATAACCAAACCGATATCATGACCAGCAGCTTTACAGCTGTGGCTCCAGCAAACATCAGCTGATACTAGAAATTAATATTAAATAAATTCTAACAACAGCTGATCAAGCTTAAACGTGCTGCTGTTGTTTAGCGCGACATCCGCTGGTTTCCTCTTTCTGGCGCAAAGTGGGCGATAAACAAGAGAGAAAAGCCGATCAGCTGATCATTGATCAGTTTCATGATTGAAGTAGCAACAGGAGAGGGAGGGGAGAGAATGAGAGAAGAAGAGACAGCTGTGCAGCAAAGACACAGAATAACTCCAGCTTTGTGTCTTTTCCATTGTAGCTGAAGTTCGGGACAAACTGCGTTCCTTCTCAGCTCAATACGAAACGTGCAATATTTTCTCTGAATGCGGGACGATTCCGTTTTTTACGGGACGGTTGGCAACTCTACTAACTAACCTTATGAATAAAATAAGGTTCACTATCAGTAACATCACAGCACCCACCCAGCTGTGTAGAAACTCCATCATGCTAGCTAGCACGCAGTAAGAGTTATTGTAACTGTCTGTAAAAAGTCAGCACAACGAAAATAAACTCCACCTAAACTTGGTTTATATCTGACCCAGATAGACTGCAGGTCATAACTTCTTACCTGAAGTTCAGTTCACCTGACACTCGGACTGGCGGCCGCCTCGGGTCTCTCCTCTTGCCTCCCCTTTCCCTCATCCACCCGCTGGCCTCAGTGGAAGCTCCACCACAGCCACCACCAAACAACTGAGTTATTGTTACACGTCTGCCAGCATCTGGCCAAACCACCACCTTTCATTGTTTATACCATTAAAAAATAAATAAAAAAAATCTTCGGCCCAGAAAACGAAAAATCACCATGCCCGATGGCCAGTCCAGCTATGGTCGTGCCATCAGTTAACCCTTGGCACGCGTGCCCAGGGTTGCCGACCCCTGCCGTATGGGATCAGAACGGTGCTACTTTGAAATGAAACTGGAAAAAAAATGTAACTGAAATAAATGTACAGAAAAATCTTGTTTTGAAAGTGAAAGAAAAATGATAGTGAAAAACGATTAATTGAAACTGTAATTTTTTTGTTTTCGCTTACAATTTTTTTTTCAGTTTCAATATTTTTTTTCAGTTTCATTTCAAGGTGGCATCGTTCTGATCTCATATAACCGCAAGTAGGCTAGTTTTCAGAGACCGCTAACATACTGCCACAAGAGGGCAGCACGCTCTAACATGGAGATAACCAGAAACACTTACGGGAGAATCATGTGACAGGGAAGCATGTGATATAAATACACCATGACATCATTGTACACACCTGTGCTCCACAGCCAGTTGAATCCAATAAAAACTGTTTCAAAGGTTTGGCAGCTTTCTCCAAAAATAAAGTTTAAAAATTAGAAAAGAAGCTGATAATAAACCAGTGATTTGGGAAGTAATGAAGACTTTAAAAAATCAGTGTTTAAAATTTAGCGAACAAGTTCAGCTAAAATGTATTGGCACAAGATGGCGCTACACATGTTCTCAAAACTGATTTTAAATACTTTTTGAAATCCAGCTTCACAAACAGCTAAATCTGTGACAGTTTTTTAGAGCAGGCTGGTAAAAGTTTACCCTTATATGTGTAGTGTTTCATGCCCACTTTAATATATTTTAATGATAAAGCATATTCCTGGGCATTTCTTCTCTCCAGTCTTTGAATATTTAAAGACATTTGCACAGCAGCAGTGAAACAGGCGCTCCTCCTCACTGACCACATCATCTATGAAGCATCCAGCTCGATGTCGATGTCGAGCTGCTCTGAGCTCCTCACCTGAAACACCTGAGCCAACACTGTCCTGCTGCTGGTTCCAGTCACATTTAATTCTTCATTTGTTTATGTTTTTACCAACAGTTATTTGTTGATTTGAACCATTAAACTCAAACAAATCTTCACAGCATTTCCTCATCATCAAAGTTCATCTGTGGCTTATATCTGCTGTCAAATATCAGACGGGCTGTGTTTGATCATTCTGTAACCCTGATTCACTGATGGGGGTCTTCTTTAATTCTAATTCAGGCTTTTTATTGATTCATTACTTCATGCAAAGTTTCTTCTATTAGGATTATTTGTTGTGAAAATATGTAACCATGTCATGTAACAACATGTTTTTATGTTATGAGTAAAGGCGATGACGTGATGATGTAAGCGGGAGTCAGACTGGCGGCATCGGTGATTATCAGGAGCGTCTGAGCTGCATGCTGTGTGCGTATTTGTATTACTCATGGTGTTAGCACTTGACTTTCATTTGAGAACAAAATCTATCCATGATGTAAAAATATCATATAAAATATTTCAGTTTAAACTTTGGTGTAATGTTAAAGTCTCCAGGAGATGAATGTAAGTCAATGTGTCGTCCTCAGAGGTGCTGAAAACGTGGCTGTGTGTGTTTCTGAGTGCTTAAACCCTGTGTGTGTGTGTGTGTGTGTGTGTGTGTGTGTGTGTGTGTGTGTGTGTGTGTGTGCCAGGCTCAGGCTGCCAAAGTCCCGATTTATGCCAAGATTAATTATGAGCATGTTGTCCAGATCGGGATGAAAACTGACATGTGCAGTAATCACATTACAGTTCACACACGGCTGTGTGTGGTGCAGATGGAAGGATAAATCCTGCTCGCCACATGTTTTACACGAAGCATCTGAGCCGCCGCCACTGAAGGTCTGAAGGCTCGTATGTGTTTCAGTCGTGGTGTCAAACTGAGAACAGTCGAATAACCTGCAAACATGCAGGAGGCATTCTGGAAAAATGCTTCATGTCCTTCACAAAGGAGACGAGGATATTATCCCCCCTTCATCCATCCTAAACATTCACACAGCATTCAGAGAGATTTGTTATTGCTGGAGGGAGCATTTTATGAAGTGTGCAGCTGCTCATTTCCATATAAAGTCAGTCCAAAACCAGTTTGAAGTGGAACATGAACTACAGCTAGTCCTGATTTACCCATGTTGGTCCTGTCGTAAGTCAAAATTAGTATTTTTGTACATTTCTCTGAGTTATTTACGACAGTATTTTCATTTGTTGACATTTGTGTTTGATAAAAATGGCTTTGGTTTTGTTTCTCTGTGTTTGAAGTCATCAGGAACACATCCTAATAACCCGTCACATGATTGCTGTAAGGCTGCAGTGGAACATCACTGAATTATGGGAGTTCCACAAGATTATTTATCATCTTCCCAGAGTGGAAAAATATTCCACTGATTACTCTACACTGATGATGCTGTACTGTTTCTTTCTAATCCACTTCACACCTCTCTTTGATATCTCATCTATACATTTCCTGACACTAAACGATTTGCAAATCAAACACATCACAGACACTCACAGACATCTTGACTATATCTCATCTACACATATTCATAATATATCAAGGAAACTCGACCAGAAACGGTTTAAATCAAGTTCATACCATGAATGACAAACATATTTTTAAGCAAAGATTCTTTAAAAATGTCTCATTATCTGCCGTTGTGCTTCCTCACCATTAGATCGTGATATAGCTTCACATCACAGCACCTCCACATGTTCTGACTTTTCCTGTATTTTTCAAAATCTGAAAGAAACACTAACGATTTTTCGTCAGTTGATGAATCAGATGAGAGTTTCTTTCATGTCTGAAGCTCGCCCTGGTTTCTGGATGCCTGGGAAAGTAACACGTTCCTGTAACGAAGTTCTCAGCAGCCACCTGAGCTCAGACGTTTGCTTTGGATCCCTGTGTGGGTTAGGCTGGCCGTGACTTCAGTGACGTGGTTTCCACTCAGAAGATTTGCTTGACATGGACTTTAATCACTGAAAAATGATTCTGACTGAGTGTGTTTTTATACACATCAGTAATCTTATGGTCGTATTTGTGGAGGATCCTGAAACAAACTGTGCAGAAGTGATGCTCTGGGTGACGACTTTGAGACATCAGAAGTGGACTTAGTGTTGCTCAGTGCTGTAAGCATCAGGTCACACAGGTGATTCATCGGCTTCTGCTGCTGCTTGAAAGAAAAATGTGATGATGATGAAGAAGACTGTACAGTAACAGTGTAGTCCGAGAATATGATTCATGGTTTCTCTGTTCTCTAACATCATTGACAATAAGCTCACCTAAAGTCATGGGCGCTGAGGATAAGTCATATTATAGAAATCAAAGAGAGGAACCTGGTTTGCGAGGAGGCAGACGGGAAAACAGATCTTCAAAAAAAAGTGAAAATTTATGGAAATGAAATGAACTCCTGCAGATCGTATCATCGCCTCACTGACAGGAACATCTGCTGTGTAAAAATCAACACAAACAACATTAAGTCAGTTTAACATGGAGCAGCACAGAAATGATGGACAGGCACAAATCAGCATCAACAAAGGAGGAAAACACACCTGTAGCCTGTTTCCTCCACTGTCTACAGTTTCATTTAAATCTCAGTCTGGACTCTGACCTTCTTCACCCTGTTTCCCCATCACTGTTTCAGCTTCTTTATTCTTTAAACTGAACTTTAATCTCAGCGAGTCAGAACAAAAATGCAACCAGAGCCGGTATTTGCCAAAAACTGAGTGCTTGTATTTAAACTGCTATAAGTAACTTGTTGGGCTATAATATGTGAAACATATGTCAAATGTGTCCCTCATGGATGACATAAAGTCATCTTGAGCCACAAACAACATTCGTGTAAGAAGGCAGAAGCCGCAATCAGTTTTTGGCAGTGACTTTTATATAACCTTTATTTATGCAGTTAAAAAAAATCTCATTAACATTAAAAATGTCTTTTGTAAGAGTAAGTTGGCCAAGAGGACAAAAGAAATGGCAGCAAATATTACAATAGTTCTGTAAAAATATTTTAAGTGAGGATAAAGGACCGGATCGGTTATAATGTAAGTACAATAACATAGAGTTATAAAGATACTTGAAACACAGATAATTTTGAATTCTATATGTAACCCCTTTGTAAACCGTGTTCACCGAAGTCTATTTACCAACATACACAAAGATATTACATATAAAAAATACACAGAAACATTGGAAATCAGGCAGGCAATCACTTTATGGCACAACACCGGAAATCATTTCTACTGACTGCAGAACAACATTTTTAATAGTGGTGCAACGGATCACGGTTGATCCGTAATCCGAACCGATCCCACTCCACGGTTCGGCACGCACGTGATCCGAAGATTCGAAAAAGAAAAAAAAAGTATGTGTATGGTGCGCGTGGTGGGTCCGTCAAGCGGTAGTTATGGTCAGCGCTAGCGGGCCAAGTGGCGGAGCAGAGGAGTTTGCGGTATTTAAGCAGCCCTTTGCAGCCCAGTCCGACCGGGCAAAGCTATTACAGAAGCTACTGGGGTGTTTAGCTGCAGACGGGAGGCCGTATTCCGTTGTGCAAAACAAGGGGTTTAAACTATGATGAACGTGCTTGAGCCCCGCTGTGATATCCCGTTGCGCGTCCACTTCAGTGACAAGATCGTACCCAGGCATGTATGAGCAGGAAAAGATTAAAGTTATGGCTGAACTGTCCCAGGCATCTTCTGTTGCCCAACTACAAACGGGTGACTTCCAGGTCAACGGAAAGCGACGTGACCGTGACCGCTCGTTATATCACAGCGGAGTGGTAGATACAAAGCCCTGTACTGCACCTTAATTTGTTTTTATATAATTGCGTGGAATAAGTCTTGAGTTTAATGTTTTTAATAGGCAAAAAATACTTAAAAAGTTAATAAGTAAATGTTAAAATTTTGTCTTTTTTTGTTTTTTGCTGATCCGAAAATTGATCCGATCCGTGACTTAAAACCGTGATCCGATCCGAACCGTGAGATTTTTGATCCGTTGCACCACTAATTTATAAACTTCTCATTTCTGATGTTTTCATATGATACAGACTTTAATTTGGTTAATGATCAGCCTGTAAACTGAAGTATCCACACCAGGGGGCGCTGCAGAGAGAGAAGGTTAACCAGGTGCAGGTGCTAACTTTCACTGCTACAAGGACACTTATCAACAAGAAGCACAACTTTTTATCTTCAGTACATGTTATTAGCTTTTTATTATTATTTGCAGGAGCAATACAAGGAATAAAAGTGATGTAGGCAAAATTAAATGATGTCTTTTCTCCAGTGATGGTGGAGTTTGGTTGGTCCGTATGAAACGTCATGTTTCCTTCTCTTTGATATCCAAGCTTTAATCTGCTGTTATATTCAGCTCTCCAGTTCTGCTGGAGATTATTTCTAACTGATAAGAATGTCTAAAAGTCGCATTAAATAAGGTTCCAAAGAAATGTATATTTATTTATTTAAAATGTTTTTTGTTTAATATTTTGTTTGAATTAGGAACATGACCTAACAGCTGCTAGTTTTACTAAATCAATGACAGACTTTGTTTTGTTTAAAGAAAGAAATCTTTCTGTGGATCTTTCCCTCTGCTGCAATAAAGAAACCTTACACTGTGTTTTAAACTAACATATTAAATATAATATTAAATTATAAACATATCTTACCTTAGCTCAAGTTAAACTGTTATATGGCAGCAAACAAGCCTGCTGGGCCACAGTCCTGGGCCACAAACACAAAACCATCTCAGCCGTCTGTCCCCCAGCGCATCATTTTTCAACGTCAGTGTTAGTGTAAGAGAGTATTTTAACCCAGACTAAACCTTTTTATTATCCTGAACCAAACACCTCTAAGAAAACTAAGTAAAATGTGGAAGTGATGACCCACTGAGATCAAAACTAAACAGTGATTTTAGTTTAAACTAAACAGTTAAAAAGTGAAACCAAGTTCAAACAACAATGATCCAAAAGATGCTGGATGATAACCCTCCATGTCCAAGTGCTCCAAAGGACTCTGTGCAGCACAAAGTGTTGTTATGTGACCTCAGGCTTTGTCCTCATCGTTGCTGCTCCTGGGGCCCGTTCTTCGTACCTCGCTAAGTAAGTTAGCTGGATTTGATTGTTGACGATTTCGCGTGATCTTGGATTGTTCGGTTCTCCGAAGCTCATCTGGGACTTGCTGTCATAGCAACAGATCCGTAAGCGTAAACCTGCTCGGGAGCAGGTTTACTTTATGTAAACAGGATTAGATCGCGGCCACTCAGGTATGTCCGCTGCAGTTATATGAAAGCAACAGCGATATTTCGCCACTGTTTTACCATAAATAAATATTATCAATGTAACTAAAGATAATGCAGCATTTGATTCTTTTATTGATTTCATACAGATACATACAGGTCATTTCCTAAAAAAAGGGAAATGTACTATTAATCATTCTATTACATGTAGTAGATCATGTCAGATGTAATTCATATTTTAGAGTAGTAATAGTAAATTACTACGTGCAATCAAGATGAGAGACCACGACTAAAAAAGCGAAGGTGGATTTGGGAAGTCTGTCGCAGCCATGTCCTGTCCGTTTGTACGCGAGCAAGGAAGGTGCAAGATTGATAAGGAGAGTTTACAGAATTTAGCGTATATTGCGGGATAGACAGGATCCTTTAGCTCAGCGCGACAGTGTGCTCATAGAGAGATATCGATTCTCCCGTGAGGGTATTATTTACTATCTATCTATCTATACTTACTGTACTGTATATACTTACTCCCGACTTACTGTGCATGCTTCAGTCACCCCTTGCATGGGAACAGGTAAAAGTGATGGAGTGTTATGTCAAACTACACACAAAAAAACCCACAATGTCAATAAATGTCACAGTACAAAAAGGGGTGTGACGAGGGGGTGCAGGACCACCACCTGTCTTTATTTGCTCTGCCCTTTTCTTGGTTGCTGTTATAAACAAACAAACAGATTATTCCAGGGTCTCTTGTCATAGACTAAAAGCAATATAAGTGATAAATATTACCATTCTGTAGAATATTCTTATATTTCACTTGTACTTGTCCCCATGTTCTTGTGGGTCCTGTTGTGGCTCTAATGTGAAAGAGGATATAATGTAATATAATATAATAAATTACTTACGAGTTTAATTTGTCAGCAACTTTCTGCCAGCCCTCTCTCCTTGCTTTTGCAGCCTTTGCAGTGTTCCCCTGCGTTTTAATTAAACTCTGAAACTCCTGAAATCCCTCAATCAAGAGTTCTTGGTCTGCTGCCGTGAGATACTGCGCGCGCTCCTTCGACATCTTCGCCGACCAATCACAGGGTTGCCGATCAATGTTTCTACTATCGATGCGTAGCCCCTTTTAAGCCACCCAGTGATCTCACATTACTTCATCCAGCTATACTCATCGTCAACAACAGGTGTGTTCGGAGAACCGGATTAGCGAGCTCAAAGTTAGCGCGATGATTTGATCTTGGATGTAGTAAGCGAGGTACGAAGAACTGACCCCTGAACTCTGAACATCGTTTTTGTTTCTGACCAAGCTGGAAACACAAGTGTTCAGATAGGCTGGTATCCAGTCAGCATTTCCAGAGACAGATACACACAGAGACTTCCAGGTGCTGGAGAGGAGCTGATGAGATGTTCTGCAGACAACTAAGCGATTGCTTGTTTCTGTTTGGACTTCCTTTGTTCCCTCATCAGTGCTGATGCAACGTTTTCTCCAATTTTATCATCGTCACTGTTTATAGTTCAGAAGACGACAATAGTGAGTCTGGAGGGCTTCAAGCCCGAACTCTTACAGGACCGTGAAGATGTGTACAACAACCAATAACTGGATGGACAGATGCACAAAACGAGCACACAGACACTGAAATCAATCACAAAACGACCGTAAATTTCAGGTCTTATTAACAAATGAGCAGAGATAAATACTGAGCTGCTCTCAGGATGCCAAATAATCATTTTGGATGTTTCTCAGATATCTCAGGGCGTTGTTTGAAGGTTACAACATGATTTAACCCCAAAACATCTGTTTTAATCCTGATTGGGTCATTTTGAGCAGTGGAAGTAAAAAAGCAAAAATGGACCACAGGCTCATTATGTGGACTTTGTGTGTCTCGCTCTGATATGTGCTGTTATTTTATTTATTGGTGGTCAGTAATGTCGTGGCTGTGGGTCAGAGCGCACACACAATGAGACACAAAAAACATCTAAAAGATGTAAAAATAAAATTACCAGAAGAGGCTCAGGAACCCTGCAGCTCATTCATAATGAATAACGTGACTCCCACATCCGAATCACATGATCTGCTCCTCTCACTTTATCACAACAGTCTGAAGGTATCAGAGCACGAGTCTCTCTGATTGGCTGGAGATCAGCAGCTCCTTTGGCTCGGGTCATCGCTCCGTCTCGTCGTGTTTGAGGCGTGTGGATCGGTGGTGAGAGCACAGCGGGCTCTCCTTCTGTACTTCATACGGCGAGCCCGGGACTCGCGGCGAGGTCATTCATTAAACATGACCGTCTAAAAATAAAGGCCTCCTCCTTTCACCAGAACGGCGCTCTTTAATCTGGGCCAGAGCTTCGAGTGGTTTGCATCAGCACATGAGAGGCGACACGAGAGACAAAGAGAGACAAAGAGGGATGTTTCACAGCGGGAGGCGGAGGAGGAGGAGGGTGTTTCATCTTCACAGTGACCAGCCGCTGGATTTGTACTTCAATGGGGACGCAGCGCGACCTCTGACCTTACTGTGTGAAAATCAAAGGCTTAAATTCATTTTGTTTCTTAGCACACAGCAGAGGACTCATTACAGCACATTTATGTTGGCACATGAAAGAAAACCTGGATTTACAGCAGACATGTTCATTTTTCAGCTCTGTTTTCAGTCTTTATGCTAAAACATCTTAAATACCTGCTGACGTCTAAATCAGACTAAATCAGACGCTCACAGAGGGAAAATCATTGTGTATTTCACTTAATGACAAACTGTTTTCCCTTTAATTAAAAACATGTTTGCATGATAACAGATGGAGGTCAGTGAGAGAGCGCAAACTTCCAAACACCAGCGCTCCCACCAGCAGCGTCATCGGGACTGTCAGGATCCTGTAATCAGCACAAATACTGTAAAATGCATTTGTGGCAAAAATGCACCTGAGTCCAGTTTCAGGTTGGGGCTGCTGCCCAGGGCCGTAACACAGAACTCTGGGCCCATGTTCACAGAGTCTCTGTGGGCCCCCTTCATCTCGTTCATCCAGCTGTGCGGACAGCTGTACTGATTTTTAGGGCAGCCAATCATGAACTGTTAACTACTGACAGATCTGTAGCACGTCCATGAGTCTCAGCACATGTTGACGTCCTCCTTTTACCATAGAGCCGTCCACAGCTTAATCATGGTTACATGTGTTTACTTGGATTATTGAGCTGACAAATGAGTTATTTTCTTTGCTTTTCGTTGAATCATTTATGATTCCTGTGAGATAAAAACCTTTAAAATGTGAAGTCTGTTTCCTAAACCTTTCCTAACACTCAGTCCTCTGTCCTCATCCTTCCCATCAGCCTCAGAGCAACCTTCACGTTCCCTGCTTCCATCATCCTGCAGCACTCAGAGATCCGGATCCAGATATTTTTATGTTTCTGAAACCGTAACAGCAGAGTTCCAGCGCTGTGGGCGAGCAGGTGTATCTGCAGGGAAGTGATTGATGTTTTTTATTGTTTCTGTGATGATATCGAACCCACGAGTTACAGACGTCACACGGAGCAGTGTGATGGTCCTGCAGATGTAAGCTGCTGATTCACTGATGCAGAGTGTCCACGGGTACGTCAGTGTGCTGCCTGTGCTTCATTACAGCGAACTAAAGCTAAGGAAACACATCATATATATATGTGACTCCCTGCAAACATTCCTCTTTCCTTCTTATTGAATCAGGAAGTGCTGTCGCTGTGATGTTAGATGTCTCGTTACCTCAGAGCAGGTCTGGACACAGTAAAGCTGAAGGCTGCCTGATGTCAGCAGATCTCTGACTGTAACAGCTGCTGATAGCCGAACCATCCTTAGCCTGTTAGCTGTTCTTTCTTTAGAAAGCCTTCCATCACTTTGCCTTCTCTCCTTTCTCCCTTTTCTTTTTTGATGCTCTCTTTGGGAAAGCCGTGACTCACAGTGTCCATTAGCACTCACCTGGAGAGAATAAATTAGCTGTGCTGTAAAGGTCAGTGTGAGTGTGCGGTGAAGTAAGCCACTGTGAGTGATTTGTATGAGCTCAAAGTGGGATCAGCCTGATGTATTCAGATTATTTACGACAAATTACTAAGAAATAAAATAATACAAATAACAGCAAAGTGGGACTTACACTTGACCTCCTCGCCGCTGACGCTACAGCCACATTAAATATGGACGTAACCCTCTCGGCGTCGCCCACAGGGTTGTTTTGGCAGCTGCCATGTTGTTTGTTTGGACTCAGAAGTGATCGTGTTTGGATCATTCCTGCTGCTGAGAAATGTGTCAACACCTGCAGTTCCTCTAACGTCCACCAGAGGCTCCAACAGTGAGTCAGTCCCCGTAGAGTCATGTTAAAAACTTACAGCATGTTTACATGTTTACAGCCTGATACAAAACTGTTTCTGTATTTCCCCTTCGTAACACCTGCACTGCCATAACTCACCTGTTTAAATTGTATTAAGTCATAGATTCTGCAATATTGGGGGCGTGGTCTCTTTGATTGACAGCTGGATGGCGACACAAGCTTCACCTCAGCTCACTGCAGTGCCTGAGTTGGACCTGTGGACTGTGTTTGGGCTGTTGGTGCCTTTCGGAGCATCCATCCACTGTTTTACCAGCTTCATCTGCTCAGAGCTGCAGGAGGGTGGAGCCCGTCCCATCATGTGAAGCACAGGCTGGATAACAGAGACTGATGGGGCTGTTAACGTGTATGTAAGTGAGCGTACATGTTAGGGAAGACATGCCATTTTCACACAGCATCCATACTTCTTCTCTGAACTCAGTGAGAACTGAGGGAACAATGACTGAAACACAGAAACCTGAAGCAGCTGCTGCAGATGCTTCAGGCGTCTCTGAGCATCAGTGAGTGCAGACACACGTTCACAGATGCAGGTAAATAGGTCGTCCAATAAGAAGCTGCCCAAACCAAGGTGTGCCACGCCTTCAGAGACTCATGTGCTAATACAGGAGTGGCTCGATGGACAAAATGCCAGTTTTATCAGGTTATAATTAAACCTTCAACACAAAGGAGACACAGTGAGAGTCCTCTGGGTGTTTTGAATTTTCGTCTCTTATTTCAGCTGATTTATTTATTTTTAATCATTTCTATGATCTCCATTTTCTTTTTCTTATTGTTTTCTACATGTTGCTTTGCTTTGGTTTCTATCTACATCTATTTGGTTTAAATAAAAACAGAAGCCTGACTTTGTGTTTTCATCCATCTGTCCTGCTTTCACCTCCATCTCCTTTCACCTCTCCCTCTGCTTTCCTCAACTTTCACTCCTCTTCCTTCCTCTCTCCTTTCTCTCACCCCCCTTCACAAAGTTTATCCCCCCCCCCTCTTCTCCCCTTCCCTGCCTCCTTCCCTCCTCCCTGACCCTCCTCTTCCTCCTCCTTGGCCTTGTAGGTGAGCTGCATGATTGGGCGGCAGGTCGGAGGGGTAGGCTTTTGGAAATCACATGGTTTACGTTTCCAGCTCCCTGAGTCGCCATTTTGGAGGAAAGTTTGGGAATTTGTAGACCTGGGGAGGTGCTGGAGAGGGAGAGGGAGAGGAGGAGGAGAAGGGAGAAGAAGAAGAAAAGAGGAGGAAGGAAGGAGGAGGGATTTCACAGAAGTTTGACACGAATGCACGTCGCAGGCGGGGATACAGCGGAGCGGTGCGGACCAGTGCGGGATAAGTGAGTGTAGGTGTGCCGCCAGGCTGGCTTTGAAGTTTTTTTTATTTCTGGACTAACCCGCAGAGCTCCGGAGCCGCCTCCTCCTCCACCCAGCAGCAGCAGCGGGCAGCTCATGCATGCGCCGCCTGCACAGCAGCGGGTGTTTCCCGGACTTTGGCACACTGCAGGTCCCGCTCGGTCCAAGCCAGATCTGCACTTTTCGGAGCCAGCTCCAGAGTCACCCTGCGCGGTGCTCTCCGGCGGGGAACTGCATTTCTGAGAGTCGGTAGCTCAGCGGAGCTTCGTGGGGCTTCACTTGTTAGCGGGACTGCTGGCTGAGCCGTCCCCGGAGGCTCGCTGTTGTTGTGCCAGTCTGCCCCCCGACGCTCTGTCCGGAGGGCTTTTGGCTCGGAGGGATTTTCTTTAGCCCTGACTTGGAGCGGTGACAGCGGCGGGTTTATCCGGCGGAACCGCGAACAAAAACCGTCCTGTGTGAGGACTGCATGCGGCTGAGGCGGATCTAGCCGTGCCGAGCCGAGCCAGACCCCCACCATGCCAGTGAGAAAGAAAGGTAAGCCGCTTTCACTTCACATTGACTAGCAAGCTAGCTGGCTAACCGCTCAAACTCCGGCTGCTCCTTCGCTTTTTAGGACACACAGGACCCGAACAAACACGGGACACGCAGCGGCTCACACGCCACACGAGCCAAACATGGCCCACACGGCTCACTTTGGCCCTGCTGAGCTGAGCGGAGCCGTGCCAAGTCAGGTGAAGTCAGTTAAAGTAGGAGCTAGCCGGTTAGCCACTGCTGCTAACCAAGTTGTAAATGGGGCACCTTGTGTGGAGAACTAAAAATAAACTCTAATATGAATAAAATATTCACCTCGTCCTCAGCAGTCAGCGCGCGATTTATGAATATAATGAACTGTAAAAATTTAGAAAAATATTCTGAGGTAGTTTACACGTTATTAACCGTGTCTAACTGTACTTTTATCCCGGGAAAAATAAAGATTGTGCCCCGGGCGGTGGAGGCAGTAAGTTAAAGAAAAGCCACTTATTTAAGTCAATGAAAGATTCTCAGCGCTAAGTGCACATTTCATGAATTAGATTAACTGTAAAAATTCAGAAAAATGTTCTCATTTTGTGAACTCCTTCATAAATACGGAGACCTCCACTTTAATCCCAGGAAAAATAAAGAGAATTTCAAAAGCCTTGGAAATGGTGAGTCAAATGCCTCCTAATTATCCTTAGTAATTATATTTAGCCTCCCTCAGTATGAAAAGACAAGAAACAATTTAATGATCGTTTTTTTTCTGCAAACTGCAAAAACAAACCTAAACTGTGCCGTCAGTGTGGATGAGTCACTACACAAAATATTCAGTGTTTCAGTGTGTCGAGTCATTGTAGTTCACATACAGCCCAGTCTGAGCTCAGGTGGGCTGCACCAGCAAAACCACTGCAGTTAAAAAAAAGTCTAAATGTTCCTTTTATTCAGTGTAAAAATAATGTTCACCTGAGCCTGAACCATAAAGACCTCACTGCTGAAAAGTATTTGTCCCTCTGCATTAAAAACCTTCACAGGTGGAGATTTTCTAACTAAACAGCAGCATTTTGTGCCTTTAACAACTTATTTAAATATAAAAATAAATCACACACAGCCACTCCTGAGTGAAGCTGACACGGACATAAAACATGTGTTTTATTGGAAAGTGTGAGCTGTTAATGACTCCACTGCTCTTGAATAGGACACTTTGGCGTGCCCATTCTGGTCCTCGGGCCACATATTTGACAAACTTCATGTAACTGAAGAACGTGGAGAAAGACATCAGCTGATACATAAATGAAGTCTTTTAAAGTTGGCAGCTTCCATTGTAATAAACACCACATAATGCACCAGTATAATGTTTATCATCATGTATTTAAGCTCCATGTTTTAGCGCTCACAGTGACGCCTGCAGATATGTTGATTTGGGTCAAACCTCAAAGACGGACACAAACAGGGAAAAGGAGGCGTTTTAATTTAAAGCTGTTAATTGGCTGAGGTAATTTTCTGCTCGTTTAGAAACTGACATGTGGGCTGTGAGGTCAGCTGTGAGGTCAGCGTATCAGGCTGAAGCATCAGGTCAGCTGAGGGTTTGTAGGGCGTCACAATCTCTCAGTCTGAAACTTTCACTTCCTAATAAACCAGAAGTGAAGACGGAGAAGTGTGATATTAAATCGCCTGGTTTATGTTTTATGTTGTATTTAAAGTTCATACTTTCAATTAATGTGGCTTTTAAAATGAGATCTGTGGTTTTCCACCTCAGTGTTACACCTTCTAACTCAGGCGTGTGTGCAGGTTTTCAGCAGCACTTGAAAAGCTTTATTTCTTAAAGCACTCGACCATAAAGTTATTAAAGTTGGTGTCTTTGATTCGAGGCGTCTTCATTCAGTGAAACATTCCCTCTGAGGTCGAGTTCAGCTGGACTTAAACGATTTTTGGTGCTTTGTGAACGTAGACTTGGTTCTTTCCTGGATGTTAACAGTGACGCGCGAGTAACAATGAAGGAATCCAGAACTGAACAGGATCCTGAGGCAGCTTAAGGTTGGCAGGGCGTGATCTCTGAGACAGACTTTGGCAGATATCAGGATCGTTACAGACACTCGAACATTCGTGAGCGAGGTGACATTTATCGGCATCGTGGTCGACGTGTTTCTTTCATCACGTCACTTTCGTGATGACGAAACGTGGTTCAGTGAAGAGCTGAAGCCTTAAAACCGTTCGGTCACACAGGCCTGGAGACGGCAAAAAATAGTATTCCTAAACTGACCAATCCAACGTGACCGAAGCAACCACAACCATGTTTCTGGTGCAGCGTCCTCTCTGTGACCGACTGCGACACCAGCAGCCTCTCGCCAGCGTTTCCAGCTGCACGTTGTTTTATGGTTTTGATGGTTTTATGTCTTAGTTGGAGTTTTCTCTGCTGGTTCCAGCGTGAGCCGAAGGATTCAGGCTTCTTACCTAAATTAAGCTTGAAACAACAATAATGAAACCAAGACCAGAAGCAGGATGCAGCTAACTGCCAATTCATCTAAATCAGTGCTGACGGAGGCGAGAGGCCCAACGCGCCGCCTCCTCAGGCTTTGCGTGTTTTATTTACAGGCGAGACTCACAGCCAATCAGCAGCAGGCATGAATCGAAGTGAGAGAGCAGGTTAATGATGGTAGAAACAACAATCTGATGGTAAATGTGTCCCTGTGTGCATAACTGTCCAGGAAGCATCAGTTTTTTTAATAAAGTACATCTGTCTGTGTGAGGTTATTCTGATATCTGTCCTTTAAATCATCCAGTTAATTAGAAAGAAGTCGTAAGAGTCACATGACATCGCTCAACAATAACGACTCCTGGAGATTCCTTCAGAAGTTCTGACTTCCTGAAACTCGGCGCCAAGCCAACGTTCTCGCTGCTGTGCTGCAGCTCAACACACTGACCTTTATTTAAAGCTGATTCACCAACAAGTAAATCAGCAGAAATGTGACCATCAAACAGAGTTACAGTCAAAGTCCTGAATCTTCTCCACGTGCAGCTCCAGCGATGTGAAGTGTGTTCAGCACTGTTTGGATGTCTGTGATCGATCGGTGTTATTGGACGATGATCTGCACTGAAAACGATGTTTAGTTGAAGCCTTGAATTTAAAACAAAGTTCTGAATGAAGCCTTCGGGTCATAATTTGAGTCGACTTTTTATTTACTACTTTCAGCTTAATCATTTTATCAGATTTTCTTTGGTCTGAATGTGACTGTCAGCAGCAGACGTAGTAAATCTGTCCTTAATGCTTCCCTCTGAGCCAAGCCTGATACTCTGACCTTTATACTTATCCGCTGGGGAAAGGCCTCTTTAACTTCATTTATACTCCTTTAAAACCTGCCCGCAGTCTTAAACGCATGCATATTTGGATTTTTAAAGTATTATTTCACTCTCCTGGTGCGTGCGTGCTGCCAGTGCGGCTCAGCGTTTCAGCACAGAGGGATTATTTGTGCCTGTCTGACGGTTTGAAGCAGTGCTCTGCTGCCATCTCGTCTCAGATCAGTCCTCGTTAGTCGCTGAGCTTCGACTCTGTCGTATCCCCGGCTCACCTCTCTCGCTGCTTCCTCCTCCTGTTGTACAGACGCACAGCGAGCGCTGCAGCTGCTGGAGCAGTACCGGGCCAAGCTGAACCACACCGAGGACCGGCAGCTCCGACACTCCATCCAGAGGGTCATCGACATCTTCCAGAGCAATCTCTTCCAGGCTCTCATAGGTACGATCGAGGTCTTTGTACTTCAACAGTTTATGTCACAATCTTTAGATGAATGAGAACACTGAGCTCATCTGTAGGTGACACAGCCACAGAGTTATTTAACCCTTTTAGGCCCACCGGAGCGTGCACGCTCCCATTTGTGTCACCACATAAGTTAGCGCAGTTTCCTTTTACATATGACTGCAGCATCAAAAACTTTACAATCAGAAGTGCACTGCCGATCCGATCAGCCGTTCATAACATAGTTTTTTCCCCCACAGGACTTTTCAAAGGTTTACTGGCATTATGGAAAGTCATGTTTGACTTTTTGCCTTTTGTGTAGTTTCTGGGAGGCTGTTGGAAATAGTTTATTTTGATGCACATGCTGTTTTTTTTGTTTTTGTTTTTTTGTTTTTGCAAATTGTGCACAATAATGTTTATTTTCGTTTTTGCTGCAGTTTATAAAAATGAGTGTGCCTCAAACAGGGGTGTAATTTCCAGGGGGGTTAGGGGGGTTATGACCCCCCCATATGATCAGACCCAACCAATATAACCCCCCCAATAAAATTATGAATTATCTTGCATAAATAGGCTGTTGATTTTCTTTACTCATTTCAGGTATTACCAGCAGAATAGTTGCATGTTTAATCATCTGGGAATTTACTCAGATTTATTTATTTTTTTAGACGGAGATCTTGCCCCCCCCCCATGTTCAGCACAAAGTTACGCCAATGGCCTCAAAAATGAAACTATGAAGACCCTCAAAATAAATTTCCTGTGGTTGGAAACTATTTTGTGCAACCTTTGCAGTTACAGTTTTGAGGCATAAACCTCTGAAGTCTCTGTAAGGACAAAGATTTCCAATTTTGTTGTAGTTTATTCCACTTTTTTGCAATTTATCTAGTTACTGTTGGACTTAATCCTTACATCTTGTTTAATTTGGGATATAACGGTTGTAGTAATGTATAAAAACTTGAAATGCTCCAAAATGGCACTGCAGCATGTGAAAATATAAAGATGAGCTCTGGCAGACTTGGTGGACTTCCATAAACCAGACCAGGCCTGGAACGACTTTTGGGGTATTTTTGGTATTTCTTGTTCACATGTTGTGTAAAAATCACAAAGTATGTCTACATCATGGATCTTAAGATGTTTCAATGTCTGATTGCCATCTGATATGTCATCAATCCTTTATTATTATTGTTATCATTCTTATCATGATGATGATGATGATGTTATGAAGGCACTTGTGGTACGTTCAGTCGTCCTCCTCTGTGTCAGTGAGAGCTGTCTGATGAGTCACGCTGACGTTTCCACTAACAAAGAGCTTTTAAAAGATTTGTTATTGTGTGTTTTATTAAATGAATGTATATAAAACAGTTGAGTGGGTCTGTGAGGACCTGACATCATATCTGTATGTTTTTGGCTGCATGGCAGCACACAGCGGTCTGAATATAAAGATTTCCATTCAAACTGGAGCAGACTGTTAGTGGCGGCGACGGTTCCCTGAGCTCTGATTCAGCTCTGCGGGTGTAAGTCGGAGACAGAACGAGAGGGACGGTCGCTGTTCAGTCGGGAGGAGGAAAAGCAACAATACAGATCAGTGTTTGGTCCTTGCAGCATCGTTTGCACATGTGCAGCTCATTCATGTCCGTGTCAGCTGCCCTGCAGTTAAATGAACGCGCTGCGGCCGCTCACTGAGGAAAGTAGACCCAAAACATTACACATGAATGAAATGTGAGCCACACGTGAACACATCACTCACACACTGCGTCTGATTGGATCGCTCTGACCACGTTCACGTAACCAGAGTTGACTTTTTGAGCTCTAATGTGGAGAAAACCACTAATTAAATCCTTTATTTAAAGTCAAATATCACATGATAATTATCACTGAAGCGATAATGTGCTTCCACCTCAAGGTGACCTCTGACCTCGTCACATTTGTGCGTCTGTAGGGTAGAAACGGCCTCGTGGCTCGGGGCTGTCTCTGCTGTGAGGCGTCAGTGGGGCGAGAGGCCGTAAAGCTCGTCAGTGTGTTTGTGTGCAGAGCTGTTTTCTGTAGACTAGCACAGTTTTACTGGATCAGGCTCATCAGCACTGCATTGTTGCTAATTTAAAGCCTTAACAAGCTGACCTGCAACACTTTAGCTGCTCCTTAATCCTGAAAACAGAGCGCTGACAGCCGAGTGCAGTCTGAGACGTATTCACATTCATTTCATCCTGAAATTATGCAAAACAATGAACCAAATCAAACAGGCTGATACTGCACTGAAACCTTATCAGCTGATAAGATGTTTATGCTTATTGTGTCATCAGCTTTGTGCTGATAAATGTTCAACAACTGATGAAGGCAGACTGTGATTTCAGTCCTCCTCAGATGACCTGTGTGAAAGAATCGCGGTGACATCGTTGGTTGTGGCTCCAAAACAATAACTCTGTGCTGAGGGAAGTTTAACGTATCGGAATTTTTATTTTTTATTTATTTTTGTATTTTGTGTTACAAAACTCGTATTTTGCCTTGTTTGAAAGGCACCTCTGTCCGTCACAGAGCTGCTCCTTCACCTCTCCCAAAAAGTCCACATGGGCTCGTGGTTCAGTTCAGGTCGCGATGATGAAAACAGCCTTTGATTAAAAAAAAAAAATCCATGTAGAGAAGGTGAAAGCTGTGAAATGTGCCCGACTCCCGACCAGAAGACCAGACGACCCTGCGTCCTGCCCTCGGGGTCATCTGGGTTCCCTTTAATTTTCGAGGAAATCCTGTTAAACTAAACCAAACCTGTTTTTTATCCGTCCGTTTTCCACTGCTCATGCAGAGCCGAGTCACATCCCGATGCTCTGAGCCAACTCGGCCGACTCCTTTCAGTGTGGAGCAGCAGGAGCTCAGCTCTGAGTGACCGAGCCCAGACACACAACACATATTAGTTAATACAACATAGTTTTGTGTGTGTGAGAGTGACGTTTTTCACAGGTACACCAGGTTGACCTGAATCATGAGCTTCACATAATCAGCTGGCGGCTGTCAAACAGCCCGATGTGTCACAGTGATAACTCGCAGGGTAACGGACGGCTGAGCTCCTGACGAGCTCCTGGCCGTGGACGTGTTTCTCCACAGTGCATCAGCGTGTCGGCCTCTGCTGTGAATATCGATTTGTTTTTCCTGCAGACGGTCGTTTCTCAGTTTCACTGAGAAAAAGAACAAATCTGTTATTTAGCTGTTCGCCTCTCCTCTGTAATTACAGCGAAGCAGAAGTCGCCCTGCAGGTTTGAAGATGTCGGCGTTTCTCTGATGTTCTGCCAGCGTCGTGTTTTCTGATTGGCTGTCGCCTCGCTGCCGGCTAACGGGACTCTCCGAGTAAACGCAGAAGCAGCTGCAGGGTTAACGGACGCCGAGCAGCAGGAATGTGGTCCGATGTGTTTGAGTTTCCCAGGAACGACTCGCTGAAAGACTCAAACACTGAGTGTGTGTTTGTGTCCCGGGACTCGCCAACCACAGGAAGTCTTTCTGAACGTTCGCTTTAACTTTTTACACTTTCAGGTTTCAGTGCTGCCTTTCTGTCGGCTCACACGGCTCTGAGCGAACAGAAGGAAGCTGCGTTTAGTTTTATGAACAGATGACCTGTTTGTAGAGCTCACCTCAGTGTCCTGCTGCTGTATCAGTTTGGAAAGCACTTTCACCTCATTATCATAAAACAGCAGACAAAAGTCGGTTCTTTCTATCCACAGACATTTCCAAATCCCTTCTCATAAACAGGCACCAACTTTTCCTTGTAGCTACACTGATAACTTATAAAAACATTAGCGTTCAGGTTTGAAGCCGAGCGTCATTCAGACGCGTCACCGTCTCTGTGTCATGAGGGAAAGAAACTGTCACAGATTACAGATTATAGTCTGTCGTTCCTCCTCCGTGTTTCCTCCTTTTATCAGCAGGAAGCTGAAATGCTGTCGTGTGATTGGTGTAAATATTCCTCACGTATAATTTGAGCATGGCGGCTCGTTTCCCTCAGTCCTGCGTGTCCTGCAGCGCCGCTCTGTCTTCATCACTAATACATGAGTGGGATCATCAGTGGCCTGGATCCTGCCTTCCTGCGTCTTCCACCTGCATGTTTGCTCTGCAGCTTACAGCAGAGTCACGCCACACTGATGACTTTCTCATTCAGTGGGTGGAGGTGGTCTCGTCTCTGCTGTGTGGATGCTAATCGCGCGATCACCTCCAGCTCCTCTGAGGATGTTTGTGTTCAGGTGTGAAGCAGAGCAGAGTCTGTGGTCGTGGTTTCAGTCTGAAAAGGGCGGAGTCCCTGCTCCAGGGTAGGGATGAGCTGCTGCCCCGGGTAGAGGCGGGTTGGCGGATGCTGTCCTGATCTGCTGTTGATTTCCTGGTCGATGTTCCTAAAGAGAAGAAAATAATGGAAAGGAAGCGTCCTCGTGTTCTTAGAGAGAGGAGCTCAACAGGAGCCTGTTAAGGTGGACTGACTGAGATTATGTCTCCTGTACGTTGCGTGTACGTCCAGAGGAGCTGGAAGATGTGGCTGATTAGATGGGTGGATGTTTGAGTCTTTATGGTATCAGAAGAGTTTTTCTCGTCTTCATGTGACTTGTTTGAAACCCGTCTCGTCTTGTGATGAACTCCAGCTCCTCCATCATGCAGCTGGTGGTCCTCGTTCTGCTCGGTGTAGCGGCTCATGAACATCGAGGATCATCCAACCAGAGACCGGCTGAGACTGCTGGGACAGGCAAACACAAGACAGGAAGTGCAGGGCTAGAATGATTAAGGGCTGAACTTTCAAAATAAGAGTGAGGAGATGACATCATTTGGTTGTTTGGATATAAAAATAGGAAGTGAAATGTAAACTCTGGTCGACGATGGCTGGGCGAGCAGCCCGAGTAAAGTCTGAGAGTGTTTTTATGAAACATCTAATCTGTGACACAAAGTGAGCTGCTGAGTATTTGAGGATTAAACCTGTGGCTAGGGCTGCACGATTTTGCATAAAATGAGAATCACGATTTTTTTGCTTAGAATTGAGATCACGATTCTCTCACGATTTTCTTTTCCAGTATAAATATTTATTGCACTTATTAACTGCACATCAACTTCGTAACAGTTGAGACTGAACATAAAAACAATAAATAAACAAAAACAATAAATGAACATAAAAACAATAAATGCCTCACATTTTGTCGTTGCCGCAAAATGTTGTACTGCTTGAAATTCCGTCTCCACCGTTGCTCGACACTGCGTGTATAGAGCAGGTAGTGCAACAATAGAAAAATAGTTGCGGGACGGCACTGTGTAGCGTTTGTCTAGGGTGTTGATTATTTTCCTAAATCCCTCGTTTTGCACAGTGTTGATGGGGGCCATATCTTTAGCCAGGTGATAAGTGATCGCCTCCGTAATTTCTTTGTGCCTGCGGGAGTTCGACGGGTATGGGGAAGCGCTGTATAAGGTTCCCGTTATTGATGTTTGGGTGGTTGACCGGGACGGATTTTCTCCTGTCACTTTCTCGTGTTCTCCGTTGTTTTTTCCCTGCCAATTTGAGCATCACGGCACAGCTTCTGTATCACGTGGTATAAGGCTCCGCCCTTGTCATTTGTTGAGCAGGAAGAGTGAGCGCTTGTTTTCATGCAGATTACGTCCCGGATCAAAATGCGGTACAATCGTCGTCGTCTTTTTTTTTTTTTTTTTTTAAATCGTTGTCATTTGGAAATGAGATCACACATAAGTATGAATCGAGATCGCGATTTTCTAACGATTAATCGTGCAGCCCTACCTGTGACGTGTTTTTGTTGGTCATCCGTCACACTTCCTCTAATCTTAGCTCTTTGTTTTGGCTGATAGAAATGAATCCTGTCGTCTTTTTCCTCACTCACGGGTCTCTTTGGGGTCTTGGTCACGCACACAAGCACCAAAGGTTTCCACATGTTCAGTCCCATACTCGGTGTTATCGTACTTCAAAGGAAATTAATTCATTTTTTCTTATTTATGGTGAAAAATGTGATTCATGCCGGAGTAAACGAAGCCCTGCTTTGAATGATTAAAATATTTCCCGCTGATTTTCCTGTTTGTTGACGCTGGCGTTTCCCCCGACGACGGCTCGGTTTTGATCTGGGTTCAGATCGATAAGCTGGGAGCCGAACGGATCGCGTGTTGCTGACAGACGTGCTCCGTCTCCGCTCTTTATCTTCATCAGATTATGGCAGCTGCAGCTTATTAATGATGATTCTCCGGGTTTCATGCAAAGCGCCTGTTTAATGAGCTTTCTGTAAGCCGCACTGATCAAAGTTAATTTGTAAGTTTAAAGAAGAAACATTTTGTTTGGAGAAGTCTTCACCACTGAGACCATCCTGTAAAAATAATTGGACCCAGCTGTATTCATTAAGTTTTTTTCTGGCTGATTTCTGACTGACATTAATATTTTGGTGGTGTGAGAGGATACTGGTGTAGTAGATACTCAGAGAAACGACGAGTCAGACTCTTTATATCAGGACGAAAGCCCCCAAATCCTGGTTTTAATCATTTATGTGTGTTTGATGGGGGTTGTAAAGATTTCCTTTTAGGACATCGGGACTGAGGTGAGATGCTCTGTGGGTCGGTCTGTGTTTTGTCCATCTTTCCTCTGATTGGCTGAAGAGCAGGTTGGTGGTCCTCACCTGTTCATTTACAGCTTCACATTTGTGTTCTTGGACACTCCTAGGGTAGCTTTGCATGATTTACAACTCAAAATAATCCTTTTTTGTCTTATACTGGGCAGCTAATCAGTTCATCCCTACATTTAAGCTAACTTTATTTTCATTGGCTGCCCCTCGTAAGAATGTGGACGGGGCTTCTGAGATGAGCTTTGCTCGTACTTCCACTCGGCTCATCATTAGAAGCTCGAACATTCAGGAAGAGCAGAAACTGTGCCTCAACAAAAGGCTGCAGCTTTGCTCGGCGCATGAATCCCAGTGTAGAAGGCGTACGCCTGCGCCGCGGTTTTAAATTACAGCGGCTCGAGCAGAATTATAACCTGGTATGATCGTATAATCCAAGAAAGGTCAAATGCTCGATCAGGAGCAGTAGTGTTGGATTAACACTCACTGTGCTGCTGAATGACTTTTCAAACGTGGCTTTTTACAGGGAAATTCCTCAACTTTACTTAGACATAAATAAATAAATGGAGCACAATGGGGCGGGGGCGGGGTCACAGGGATGTCTGGCAGGGAGTTTTGGGTCCTGTGCAGGGGAGGATCCGCCACCGGCCCCCACTAAAGACCTGCAAACATCACGTCGTCGACAGACTCGGAGAGAGTTTTACTTCCTTTTTCGTCCCCCTCAGCTTGAGCTGAACTAAGCAGCGAGTGAGTTTGGACGTTTACAGAGAAGTGAAAGCTGCTCCAAAGAGGTGCGTTTGATTCATAACACAAAACGAAGGAAATGAGGAGCAAGAAAATAAAAGTCAGTTTGTCTGGATTGTTTTGCTAATCTTCAGAAGGCAAATAGTCATTGCATGTAGCAGTTATTTTTGTGGAAGCAGCGTTAGCATGTGTCACGTGACCTCAGCATCATACAGACTTCCTGTGATGTCGTCTCTGAGGTGTGATGAAGAAACCTCGTGTTAATGAATAAAACTACCGCCGTGGTTTTGAGTCGTTCTCGACTCCTTTAACGCCGTTTCCTGTTTTCTTGCGGTGCTTTAGCATCGGTCAGAGAATCGGCTCCACCTGCCGTTTGCCTTCATCCACCAATCACCTCTCATTCGAGCAGCTGCGGGCCAATGAAACGAGTGCCTGCATCTGTTATTACCACCATTATTTGGAGTTTGAGCTGGAGTTTACGTTAAGAAGCTGAACTCTGTCATCGTGACTCATGACTTTAAATAATAATCACCTTCATCCCGTCTTACTGACGCTGCCGTGCTTCTTCCCAAACTCCTTCCTCTGGCTCTGTGTGCCCGAGGCCTGGGCGTGTTTGTCACGCTCACCCTGACGTCCCAGCATCCCTGATGGAAAAATGGATTTCTGCCACACAGTTTTCCAATCTGCCAACCCCCCCTTTCACCAAAAGGAGACGTGTGCAGCAGGCCGAGCATGGTGTAATCCCTCTGTGGACACGACGATTACCCCCGGTTCATAATCCACCACCCCCCACCCCCTCGCTGCTGCCGCTGATTTGCAGAGAGCGCGAGCCGCCAGCTTCAGTTTGTTTTCCTTCTCATTCTTTCTGTTCAGACCGGCTTGATTCCTCTGTCAGAAACAGATGGCATCCCACGAATCTTTTCAATTTAATAAACCAACATCGAGTTTTCAGCCCAGAAGATTTGGATGTTATTCTGCTAATTGCTGCCGCTCTGAGCTCGGCTGCTTTTGGCTGCCCCAGAATTTAGGTTTCGAGCGCTGAAGGTCGAAACTGCAGCTCATAATTATTGTAATTAAACCAAGATATTCCCGCCTCAGAAAGGCTCACCTGGTGGAAGGAAAAGCATCCAACTTATGTCACGTTATAAGATGGAAACTGTGGATTTTCTGGTTGTTTCTGAGTATTTCACAAACTGGAAAATGGAGCTTTGAGAGACCAAAACTAAAATAATTTCCCAACAACACTGCACAGATTTTTGTTCCCTGGACTTTGATTAAATAGATTGAAAACTGTTAAAGTGGAAACATTTTAAACGCATCTTCAGTATTTTATAACTGATGTGAGTTAATGTCGGGTTTGCATTCATGATATTTTAGGTTCCCTCCAGGAAAAGGTGGTTATATATTTGGTTTGATGTGCTGCTGTTTGTTAGCAGGAATAATGGAAAAGATCCGAGTCATTGATCCGGGAATGTTTGGACAGATTGTGCCATAACAGGATTTGGCAACATGGGAGATTTGGTGTCCTCGCAGATGCAAAACAACCTGAAATAAGAAATGTTTGTACAACTCTGAGTGAATGTGGAGCTGCTGAGTTTCTGCCCGTGAACAGTTGGTCATTGTGCTCTTCTCATTTAAATCCTGAGGAAGTTCAGCGATGGTGCTTCCCGAGCTGCTCCCGATCGTGTCGTTGATAATCCAAACGGAACATTTCCTCATCGCTGCAGCGTTAGAAACACTCTCTCTCTTCCTGAATGTTTGGCAGAGGAAACGTTTCCATCACCTCTCAGTTTGTTGTGTGATAATTCTGCCCCTCCTTTGTTAAAGCCGTGAGGACCACACACTGAACATTAAACACAGGAAATCTCCACGTCTTCATCTCCTCACACAGCTGCAGATTTAACGTGTACGGTCACGTCTGTGAATGCTGCGAGTTTGTCCAAACCACGCCTTTATCCAAACCAGCTCGAGTCTGCTGATGGTTCTCACCAGTCCGTTTGGAGGATCAGGTCTGCCTCAAGGATCCAGGTTCCTCTGATTGTAGTTGGGAACGCAGTTGTTGTTTTTTGTGATTTGGGGAATGATGATGATGAAGCTTTATTTGTCACTTGCAGTTGCCTGCAGTGAAATTGGACCTCTTCAAACCAAACGTACATTACACAAACATCATGTCGGGTAGACGGGTCAGAACAGGTAGCATCAAGAAACACAATGAAGTGTTCAACACAACAAATTGTGACTAAAGCTGTGATAATTCAGCAGGTTTAAGAGGCCTCGGGCTGTGACACATGGGAATAACACGGCGACGGCTTCTGAAGGCGTGTCAGGATATTTTGTGTTGAGTCAGATCAGTTTTAAGTGAAGCTTTCGATGTTGCATTTATAATCTGGACCTCTGCGATCGTCCCGACGTCACTCGATCTTCACGGCGGCACACACAGCGGCACCCAACGATGCTATTCTGAGCATCATTATGAAACATGGAAATTATCTGATTATTTCTCCTCAAAATCAAGCCCAGTTTCATCCTTTGGAAGCTGTGAGGGTGTCGGCCCACTTGTAGCTGCACCTCAGCACAGCCGTGCCTTCAGCTGAGGCGACACTGAGGAGCCTTACCGAGGGGTCATGGGGCAGCGCTCTTATTCTGAAACTACAGGAAGGTGTTTCTCCAGCTGAAATGTGAGAGTGGAGGAGTGTTTCTGTGTGTGATGGGAGAGCTTTTACTTTAAAGACACGAGTGGACACACAGATTTACTGCTTTGTGTTTACATCACGATGTACATGGTTTCATTACAAACATACAGTGTCATGTTCAGGCTTGTGAAACAGGTTGTTGTGGGTTGTTTTAATAGTCGTGATGTCGTTCCTGCAATCAGGAACCAGTTTTAAAGCTTTTAATAACTGTTTAAGTGGAGTGTTTGGGGTTTACTGTACGTGAAACAGCTGAAAGACACTCACACACTGAACTACACGTTTAGTGTGAGTCGTATTTCAGCGCGAGGCTCCTAATGAACACGACGGTGCTGCCCGTCCTCACACGGGCACAGCTTTGACTTTCAGCTGAGCAGTAACCTGTTTGTTAGGCAGATGTGTGACAAATGAAAGGAAAAACACGTGGAGTGGGCAAGTGTCACATCAATCTTATCACAGCAAGCAAGAGGAGGACAAACAGGCTCAAACCCCCAAATGTTTGTATGTTTATTAGTAAACATGAGGGCATGCAGGGAGAATAAAGGGATTTTTCATGATGTTAAAGGTGAAATATATATGAGTGAGTTTTCAGGGAGCATCGGTATTTCATCAGTTTGATCTAATATTTATTTTCTCGGCTTTTTAACTGTTTATTTGTTCGTCTTTCTGTTTCTGCTGTGACAAATCTGACCCTGGATCAGCGACTCTAAGTCTCTCTGTCACTCTGCGGCTGTTTCCAGGCTGTGAGTGAGATTCATAAACCTGGAGATGGTTTCCAATGTTCCGCTTTTAGCCGTTTGTAGTCGTCGGTGGGATTTAGAAGATTAATCAGTGTTTGATCGGCACTCCTGACCTCTGCGAGCTCTGGGTGTGGCCAGTTCATGCTGCATGTTTCGCGTCAGGCTTTGTGGTCGTGCTGATAGCGACTGCAGTCTAAACAGGCGTGGTCTTAGAGCGGACAACAGACGCTGCTGTGTCCTACTCAGTCTAACTGGTTAATGTGATCACAGTCAATGGGCCAGTTATCTGTCAACTGGTTTTAATTAAGTCCCAGTCCTGCAGGTCAGAAATGAGAGCTGAAGACGTCTGAGGAAACTCTGATCTGTGACTTCTTTGGAACGTCCCACTGTGGAAATCTCAGACCTGTGGATTATTCACCGTGTACTCGATTTATTAAACTTGTTTGTTTTTGCATTTAGGCCGATGATGTGCTGCTCTGCTTCTCAGTCAAAGAAATTTTTGCATAAACTATTTTTTAAACATTTTGATTAACGGATTATTTGAATAGTCCAAAGTCTCGACCATCCCATAATCTGAGGTACGGACCAGGTAAAGGTTCCTGCTGAGCTGCTGGAGAGCAGCGACCCAGAAACTCAGATGCTTCCTGGTTCCTACAGTGTGGATAAAGTTGGTCTTTGTTATTGTTTAGGAGCTGCCTTTAGACATGAGCTGTTTTATCAAAGTTATGAAGTCCTTTGTGTCTGTGTGTACAGACTCCACCACACAGAGGTCCTCTGCAGTCCTGCAGCCGCCGAGCGTTTAAGCTCAGTTTCAAACAGATTTCAAACATTTTAGTCTCGGTTAATAATCGAAACCTTAAATGTGCAGAGAAAGTCTCGGGTAAAAACAAACAAAACTAAGCATCATCTTTGTGGTTACGCTGTTCAGGTTGAGCATCTTTGAAGAGTTTAATGTTTGACTGAAATCAGGGAGTCTCTGGTGTTTTTTACTATACTTTTATTTTCTTTCTGGTGTTTAAATTCTGAACCTTTCATCAACTCCTGCTTTTAAGAAATGGCAGGTCATAGAAACCTTTGCACAATCCCAGATTGCTGCAGTGTTTCCAGGTTCAGGTTCTCTGCGGTTCCTTCGTCTTGCAGACTGTTTGACAGCCTCTGCTGTGACCGCAGAGGCTGTCAAACAGAAAGCTCTAAGTTGGGAAGCAGCTCGCTGGTTTCACTGTAAAACGATCTCCGAGTCTCCCACAATTCCACAGAGGCTTCTCTTTTATTGGGCATCAATTCAGCGCCGTGTTTAAGGTCGTCTCCTGAGGACAGACGGACTGACAGCAGGGAAACCAGCGCTCACACGGTCAGGTGACCCCGGATCCTTTCATTTACTCTGGCTCAGTTTGCACTGCTTAAGTTTAAAGAATAAAAAAGCTGCATAAAAACACTTCAGTGAAAGAAGCAGCTTAAGCTGGTTTTAAGTGCAGGTGAAAGTCAGTGTGTGCAAACTGCACTCGATTAGACCTGTTAGATTCTCCTCAGTTTAACAGTTTGGTTCGTTTTACAGAAATCTGGAAACTAAATACTCAGAAAAGGATTTTCCCATGAAATGTGATCAGTGACTGTGCACATGCAGGTTATGTCCCGGGGACCAATGAAATTAAAGCTGTCCGGAGGACTCTGAAGCTAGATGCTGAGTAGTGTATGCTGTATGTTACAGCCTCTAGGGGGCCCTGGCTGGAAAAACAAAAGCAGACCTGACATTGAGCATCATTTCTGGTTTTTATTTCTCGTCATTCGTCTCCATATTTCATCGTTTAATCCGTGTAGCCTGCTCATGGTGACCTCCACCTCCCTGTAATCCAACTTTGTCTTTCTCTCTGTATTTGTTTGTTTAAATCTACACTTTGTGCAGCATCTGGTCTCTGCAGGAGGAACTGCAACATGCTGCACACAGTTCACGCTCAGCGCCTCTGTCACTGTGTTAGCACAGTGATGCAGGGCAGCGTTATAATGTTATGGTATCTTTCACTTTGCTGTCTTTAAAGGAACGGTCAGTAAATGTTATTAAGGTTAATAGAAAAAGTGAGTATACTCATAAAAACAGTTAATATACAAACGCATGTAATTAAATCTGCCATTAAACTAATGCATTAGCTAACAACAACTTATAATTAATCTATTAAAAACACAGTCGTCATGTTCCTCAGTCATACTGGAATACTTTAGCCTGGAGGAACAAAGTGTTACGGCCTCTCCCAGAGGAAAGAAAGCTGGATTTTTATCAGCCGGCATTCACAGCTGAGGTAAACAGTCGAGTGACGGCGTTCCACGGATGGTGAAAAATTCCTGGGTGGATCCATCGCGTTTCTACAAACGGTGTTAGAAACATGGCGGGTGGCTGCGGCTGCTGTGGGGCGGAGTTTAAATGTAATGATTTCGATCTCTCTGAAACATGTTTGTCCTATAACAGCTGCTGTAGCATGTAGCTACGCATGCGCTTGAATTAGGAACAATAGGAAAGCAGAAGCAAATGGCTGCAATCTGCTGACATCCACTGGTGAAAGTTTTATCCTCCAACTTTAATTTCTCTCATTTCCAGCTCAAGATTTTGATTCTTGGACTTGAGCTTTGGATGATTTTTTTTCAGCTAAGAATAATCCTTCTTTGTCTCAGTTCGTTCCTCCTCCGATTGAAACAAGCTCCCTCTGCTCCACTCTGTGTGTGAGGAGGTGCACACACAGTGAGACTGAGAGCACCTCCTTTTTCATCTGCTGGACTCTTCAGGATTATTTCACTCATCAATAACTTCTGTGTATTGATCTGTTATCTTGGTAATCAGAAGGTTGCCGGTTCGAGCCCCGGCTCGGACAGTCTCGGTCGTTGTGTCCTTGGGCAAGACACTTCACCCGTTGCCTGCTGGTGGTGGTCAGAGGGCCCGGTGGCGCCAATGTCCGGCAGCCTCGCCTCTGTCAGTGCGCCCCAGGGTGGCTGTGGCTACAATGTAGCTGCCATCACCAGTGTGTGAATGTGTGGATGACTGGATGTGCAAAGCGCTATACAAATGCAGGCCATTTACCAACGATGTAACCTACCCCGGTGTTGATGCCGGTGTGTCGTGTGTTGTTTACCTCGTGGTCGCGTCCTGGTGATTTAGAAACAAACAAAACGCTGCAGCTTCTTCCCTCTGGCGTCCTCGCTGTTTGTTGTGGTCGGTTTGTTCTGAGTGAAACAAGTTTTTCCATTTCTTCGTACATTTCCTCACATCCTTTCTGATAGTTTCCAAGAATTACTGAGCAGGCCAATCACAGGCGCTGCACTGAGACGACGTGTAGTTATTCTTCAAGGGAGGTGTCGGTCTGCGGCTAATGACGTGCCCGCAGCGTAGATTTATCACAGAGTGTAAATCGCACAGCTTATGACTTTAACTGTGGGGCTCGGCATCAGCAGATATCCAACCGTAAAGTGTCTGTACGCTAGCTGAGCTTAAAGTGTGGATGGATCTCCACCGTCAAGTCTTTCACTAAGTGCCAAAGGTGTCACTGGTAAAACGGTCGGTGGGCTTCACCCTGTGGGGTCATGAGTGTGGCAGCCTGATGGGATCCAGCTGCTGCTGAGACTTTTCAGTTTGGGGCCACGATGCTGCAGATGAACACAGTTCACACAGTTGTGGAAACAAAGAGGCGACTTTGTATTTTTAGTTCTTGCATCAGCATCTGCGCTGATATCTGAGGCTATTTTCAGTCATCAAAGGCTTTTACAGAAGCTGCAGTCATATCAGTGAAAATCACAGCGCTCTCCTCCACTGATGTTGGCTCCATGTTGTTCTCAGTCATGTGACCGACCGGCCCATGAAGCACACCTGATGATAAATTCAATTCAATTCAATTCAATTTTATTTATATAGCGCCAAATCACAACAAAAGTCGCCTCAAGTGATAGTTGTGATATTTTCAAAGAATGTGATAGTTCGTCCCGGGTGAGGATGAATCTGCAGGTTAGAGATGTTGCAGCTCCACGTGGCACTGCTGTGCTCTCAGTGAGTCGTGGTAGAGGCTTTTATTGTGAAAGAGCAGAGCACAGGAAGCTCCTGAGTGCTCAGAAAGAACGTAGTTTATTTTGGACGGTTACAAAGCAGATAACACCATCATTAAAGGCTGCAGAGGCAACGAGCTGAGAGGCTGAGAAAACAGTTAACAGTTTAAAAAAATACAAGTTTGATTTTTGTCTGTGAAAAGCAGTCGTGTGTTTCTTTATGTGCTGGAAAAGCAGAGAATGGTCTGTGGGGGTGGGTCAGGATGCAGGTGGGTGGCAGTGGGTAAGATGGCGAGCAGAGCTGGAAGTTTGAAGGTGATCCGCTGCCTCTCGACAGGCGACGGTCTGCAGAGGTGGAGCTGCAGCAGCTTTTATTTGATTGGTTTGGATTGTAAATGTGGACCCAATGAAAGTTTCCACTGGGTGTAAAAGTAGGAGACTTTATGGCGGAGCTGCTTTTTGTTTTATTTATAGCACTCAAATGTGCCAGAGCTCCAAAATAGAGGCTGTAAAGCCACGAGGAGCCCGGAGGATGTTTGGAATTCCTCATTTGTCATGATTCAGCTTCCTCAGATCGATCCGGGCGCTGCACTCGTTTTACATTTTTACCGAGCTCTGTACTTTTTGAGGTCGTTAGAAATTTGTGTGGAAAGGGTTAACAGGCAGCGAGACGCCGCTGCGGGCTGACGGCGGGGAGTGCCAGAGATTTAAAGGCCAGTGGTCATCCCGAGGAGCTGTTGAAGTGGTGATCTGATGGTTTAGGGCGAAACATCTGTGCCGGCTGGGCGGTCAGCTGCCACGGCGAGCCAAAGAAAGCCCGTTTATTTTAGATCCGCTCGCTGCAAGCGCGCCTCGGGATATAAAAACAGCTCGCTGGATGTGGCCGCCAGGGCGAAGCTTTTTATAATAACAGCCTACTGTAAACATCTGAACGTGCAGTCATGATATCAATCACACCGTCAGTCAGGCTGAGTCAAGGAGGGAAAGCTGACGTTAGTCACTCGCTGCAGCAGTTTGACCCGCTGAGCTCAAAGTTGCATTATTTGTGGCCTCATCAGGAACGTCTGCATATAATAATGGATTGCATTTATATAGCACTTTACAATTCCACTATTCATTCACTCTCACATTCACACACTGGTGCAGGCAAACTACAGTTGTAGCCACAGCTCGGACAGAAGCGAGGCTGCCATATCGCCATATCGCGCCCCTCTGGCCAACACCAGTAGGCGGTAGGGTAAAGTGTGTTTCTCAAGGACACAACGACCAGGACAGAGAGAGCAGGGGGATCGAACCGGCAACCTTCCGGTTACAGATGAGCTTCCCAATCCCCTGAGCCACGGTCGCCCTTAATAAAACAACCAATCATATACATCCATACAGTGTGGCAGAAGCATGGACGGGCTGAGTATGCTAGTTTAGGTTAAAGTCATCGTCCTTGGAGACGTTTCATAATTCTTTAAAAACAGGACATTTGAAAAGCTCTGCTTTAAAACTGCTCATCTGTCTGATTCTTTTACTCCTGCTTTAACAGTGAAACGAGTCACTGAGCAGGAAGATTTCCATCTGAGATTCAGTGTTTTTTGTTTGCTTTATTCTTCATTGCTGTAAAAATATTCAGAGAAAAGTTTTCCTTGAGTGTGACAGGTGTGTATCAGTAGGTGACTCACCTGTGGAAACCTGATTCTGACCACTAAATTAAAGCGTGAGCACCATTTTCTGTAAAAAGATGAAGTTTTTATTGGCAGAGGAAAACCTCCAAACGTGTCACGTGCTGTACTTTTACTGAGCGTTAATGTCGGCCTGATGAAGCCGTTTCCTGTGTGTCACCTCCTCCTCATATTGAACAAAACTCGGGGTCGTGACCCTGACGAGTGTCGGGTCGGTGTTTGTGTTGCACTCTGGCCTCCCTCTGCCCGCTCCGTGAGCTCCGAGAATATTCAAATCTAAAATGTTTTACGCGACAGGAACCTTTCACTTCTTATCAAAGCTTTTATTGTGAAAAATTAGCAGAAGCTTGTGGAAACTGATCAGATTTCAGTTTTATTCTGATTGAATAAAATTATTTCTACTCTAATTACACCTGCGACCTGCGCCAGGGAGAGCAAAGGACGTACAAGCTGTTAGACAGGAAATGACAAAATGAATTAAACCGAAGGTTTATTTCAGTGACTGAACCTTCAAAATAAGAGCAAGGGAAGAGTCCATCAGTCAAAGATAAATAAAATAAATGAGGCTTAAAGCGACTCCATTACCAATCGCCTATCTCTCTGTCCTCGCAGATATCCAGGAGTTTTACGAAGTGACCTTATTGGACAGTCAGAGATGGGTGGAGTCTGCCAAGGGGGCGGACCCCATGGCGCCCGTCAACCTATGGGACTTCTCCAGCCTTCAAAGTACAACGGTGACCTCGGACACGCTGCCCAGCCTTAGCACCAGCATCGAGGTAAGAACTCCAGCTGCTGACAGCTGCCGCTCCACCTGTCAGGACAGGAAGTGCCACCAACACTCGGGTTCTTTTTCCTGCTTCCTGCTGCTTTGTAGCAGAGACGCCGACCGTTGGTAAAAATAGAAAACGGTAAAAATAGATCAAACCTTTCAGACCGCGCAGGATGAAAAGTGAAGCTGCGTTTGATTCGTGAAGCAGCTCGATGGACAAACTGACGCCATCTGCTCCCCGCTCACACTAAACGAGGAAAAGCAGGATTCCAGCCAGCACCGGCTCCTCGACGGGTACAAACGGGTCGAACTCCTGGTCACAGCATTTTTGGTTTGATTAGTTTGGGCTGATGAGCAACTCGTTTCACTGCAGCAATGATATTTCTGCTTGGAGCCTCAGTAAAAGCATCGGTTTTCTTCTTTCAAAAGAAAAATCACAAAAACTGTGATGAAACTATTTTATCCAGAACGTTAAAATTACAGGAGCTGAAATACATTTTTATGCATCTGATTTCCAAAAAGCCCCAGAAAATGACTGAAGTGCATGAATGCATCTTTAGCTCACGCTACGCTGAGCGGTTGTGGACGGTCGGTTCCTAAAAGCCAAGAAAAGCCCTCAGTCAGTGTGTGGATGCCTTCTGTTATCACTCCTCCTGCTCTTATTTTGAAATAAGAGCTGGGTCTTCCTGTCTTGTTTACCAGTTACAGCAGCCATGTCTTGGTATTTCCTGGCAGTGACAGAAACAGTCATCACTCATAAATGAGAGATGTAAAAATAGAGAATGACACGTTGGTATTTTGGCGTTTGTCACTGTAGAAGCCAAAATGAAACCTTCTTTTCTTTCCTGTTTACTTTTCTGGGCTTGTTTTAAATATAGACGTAACCACAGTGATGTCACCCTTTAGTTTTGTCTTCGGTCTTAGCGGTTTGGCTGCCACCATGTTGGTTTTTTGGAGCCAGAAGTGAACATATAGGTAGTTAAATGCTCAGTTACCTGGTAATGCTAGCAAGCTTGCATTCAGAGACATGGAGTGGTGCTAATTAATGCTAACATCCAATTTAAAATGTTATATTTCACTAAATCTGGAGCTCAGACTTCTTGGACCGTCTGTTAGTGCAGTAACCATACTGTTGGTCAGATGATGTCATTAAAACAGTCCAAAATAACAGCTCAAGCCTGGGAGCCAGCTAGCAGCTACGACCACCTGTGTCACCATTCACCTGTCAAAGAGGCCACGCCCCTAAAACTACAAACTGTAAACCTTTAAGCGGTTTTTGTATCAGGCTGTGAATTTTTTATTTCTGCTGTGAAGTCTGTGGGAACTCTCTCGCTGCTGGAGCCTCCGGTGGACATTGGAGGAACTGCAGGTTTTCTGTTGATCATGAATTAAATGTCGTGCGCGTCTGCAGCAGCTTTGAGCTAAAAGACAACGTTTGTGTGGGAGCACACGATGGCGTCAGATGTCCTTCACCAGTCCACAGGACGGTGATGATGATGATTTTATCAGATTCAGATCAGCAGCCTGAGGAAGAACAAACTACAGTTGCAGTTAAAGCGAGGAAAGTGAAAACGACGGTTATGTGTGTGAGCGCTCGTGGAGGTTCACTCGCCTCCCGAGGCCGAGATCATCCGAACTTATTAAAGGCGGAGCTGCTGGTTTCATCCTGTGCGTGTGTGTGTTCGACTCGCTGAGCTCGTGTGTGTGTGGGTGTGTGGGTGTGTGGAAGGCAAAAACCACCAGCTGTTTCCCTCCACATGATTTTTATCTAAACTGTCATCAGTAACACTTCATCACCATCTGGCAGTTTATTTTTATCAATAGTTTATTGATTGTTTGGTTATAAAACGACCAGAAAAGATTAAAACTGATCCCCTCGTTAGTCCCTGAAGTCAAAGTGAACTCGTTAACATGAATCCGCCACACTCGAAAATCCAAACGACGTTCAGTTTAAGGAAAAAACAAACGATTGTTGTTGTCTGATGTTTTTAAACATGCATCTCAACAATCAAACAGAAACAATGTTGAACATCAAACTGTTATTGATTGGAAATCCCCAGATTTAAGTTACTTTCTATAATATAAGAAGAACAAATTTCCTCCAGTTTCCAGTCTTTGTGCTGATCTGACGTAAACGTTTGTGAGGACGTTTAAACTTCTCACTTTAAAAACAGCCCGAGGTTTTACTGAAATTTCACTCTCGTGTTGATCATTGTGGACATGGCAGCTGGAAAACATCGTGAACAACTCACACTGTTCTCACAGTTGATCAAAGACATAATTGATCAATTGATTATTGGAGTCATTTTGCCTGCAAAATGGATCTTTGTGCTGCTTTTCTATTCAAATGTGTGTGTGCAGACCTGAGCACAGAGCTGCTGAACCCTCAAACTACAACTTGTTTTATTCCAGATGTTGTGAAACTCCAGAGTTAAAGCAGCACATCCACAGTCTGTAACAAACATCGGAAATACAATAGAGCAGCTCAATAAAATCTAACGTCACAGAACAGAAGATAAAATCACACAAAACCAAAACAAATGGGTCACGAAGTCAAATAAAATAAAGACTGAAAGTAGAACTCATGGAAAATGTTCAATATAATAGAAAACCTGAGTCTGCGGGTAAAATGGTAAAAAAAAAAAAAAGACAGAATAAAAGTGGCGACTCTGACGTTTTAGTTTTCTGACGTCTTATAATTTGAAACAATCGATTGATTATTGGTAAAAGTGAGAGATTAATGTCAGCGATCTCCATCAGTCTGCACGCTTCACATGCTTTTAAAGTTATTCTCAGTAAAGTTTCTTTTTTCTCTTCTTCCTGAAAAACGAGAGCAGAGGCGGCGGGTTGTGTTTGGTTGGTGCTTTAAATCCTGAGACCTGGGAGTGTTTGTGCGTCTGCGTTCAGCTCAGCTGAGCTTCTGTCTGCGGCACAAACACGTCTCCAAGATGTGATTTGGGACGTTGTGGTGAACGCCAACATGTGAAACGTGAAAGCCGGCGATTATGTTAGTGAAAACGAAAAGATGAAACCAAACGGAGCAATCTGCCTCCTCTGTGCGCTTCTTTCATTTCGCTCTAATCCCATGTTTTCATAATAGATGGGATCAGCCAGAAATTGGAGTATAATCCAGAAAATGTTATTTTGTGTCTTTGTATGAGATTGATTTTTTGGGAGGGGGTTAAAGCTGAAGTTTGCAGAGGTTGCCGTGGCAAACAGCTGGAGTCTGGATGTAATGCATCATTATTCCCGTGCTGTGCGCTCGGGCAGGTGGACGGAGACGTTCATCCGCTCACGGCTGGCCTGAGGTTAGCGTTCAGGGTTGCGAACAGCTGATGCGCGCTCAGGATTTACTCTGATGCTCGGTATGCGAGGTTAAGTGGAGGTTACGGTTCTCATCTGATGGAGCCGGCTAACTGTTTGTTTCCTCTCTTCAGGCAAAGCCAAGCCTGGATTTCCTGAGTGAGGCATCGCGCTTCTCACTTTGAGGAAGACCAAAAAGGAAAACGTCCGAATTTAAAAATGACGTGTCAGAGAAGCTTTTCCAGAACGTCTTTCGCCTTCCTGTTTGCTCGTTTTCTCCCGTCTGATCCAGTCTGTTTGTTGTCTGAGGAGCTTTTCCAGAGCCTGACTGAGCTTGTTCATCCTGGTTTTTCAGTCCTGTGCTTTCAGCTGTCCAGGACCCGGGTTTGGGTCACATGGGTGTAAAGGTGACCTGGTTGTTTGACCTGGTTGCAGTGCCAGGTGATCAGTACTCCGTCTGTATCCTCAGGAGCCAATAAACTGGCTCCTTATTTCCAGAACAGATCGAACGGGTCACGTGACTTTGTTTTCTAGACTGTACGTGGTAGATGTGAAGTCAGCCATAATGACCCTGGGAGTTTTCTGCCAGCCACCATAACATGCTGCTGCAGGGCGGGGACACGTGTCAGTGAGTGGACCTGTTTGGGTTTCAGTTCTTTGCAGATGCATGAATGAAGGCAAACATGCGTCAGTGTGAGGTGGACATATTTCACCTGATGATCAGCATTCAGAGATGGAGGACAGGGCGTATGCATCAACTTCTGTTTAGATCAGAGCACAAACAGGAGCAGAAACCTGACGCTGGCTGAGATGTTTGAACCTGCTGTGTTGTTTGATGAATGCTTTTCTTCTTCTTTCCTCTTTTTCCCGACTGTAAACGCTCATGCTCCCCCGTAGGACTCCCCCCTCCTAAACGAAATCCTCCACACGTTGGCGCAGGCCAAGCGCCCGCCTGGCTGTGACGGACAAGTAAGTACTCCCTGCTGTTGGTGGGAGGGGCTGTTGGTGTTGTCCACCTTCGCCGCATGTCCCATCCAGTCCTCGTGCTTTTTTTGGGCCATCAGAGGGTTGGGGGTCAGGGGTCAGGTTCGCCCAGACGGCCTCAATGTGTCGCTTTGAGTCTTTCATGCTGATCTGAGTTTGGATGAAAGTGAAACCAGAGCTGAAGTCTGAGGATCGTTGTTAACAGCGATCAATAAAACTTCATAAAACAAACTCGCAGCTCTCACCGACGAGCCGTGGCTTCATGGTCGGCGTTTGAGCTGTTAAAGAGCTCGTCATTAAATAAACTCTGACCTGAAGCTGCGCTCTTTTAGTTTTGATCCTCCATCTTCACGTCTGGTCTCACAGAGTGTTTAAATATTTCTATCAGCAGGAATGCGGCGGCACGTCGAGGCTGTCTGTGCTGTGTTCAGGGGTCGTGGGTTCATCGTGCTTCATTCGTTTTGGTTCATGTTGTCGGGTCTGAACGGTACACCTCCGGTCCTCAGAGCTGCACGCACACAGACCCACGCACACTAACGCACAGCTGTCACTGATGTGGTAAAAACTTTATTAACAGATATACATGAACAGCTTTTTCCTTCAGTCATTTAGAGTTTATACATCGAATCAGGTTTGACGAGCTTTTCTTTTCGCTCTGACCATAAATGTACAAAACAAGCAAAAATAAAAATGACACCATGTTTCACATTTAAATATCACAGCTAGCTAATAAATGCATGTGAGCTGTTACTCTGCGGTTATATGAGGTGCCTTTGAGAACAGTTGGTGCTTTGAAAGGCTTCACTTTACTGTAACAACAAACCTAAAATGTAACCAGTGTTTCCAACAGAAGCTCCGTGTGAATCAAAGTTAGATTGAAGTGATATTAAAATCATTTAAAGTGTTAAACCTGGATTAAAACTGGCCGAGGGTCTCAAACTAAAGCCAGATGAAATAGATCTATTTACCCACAGCACAATAGAAACACAGTAGATTTAATAGAGCTGTTCACAGCAGCCAGTAAATGTGTTTAAGAACATTTTACTGATGCTTTTAATCTCTTTAAATGATACAGATTAAAAATTCACTTTAAACTCAGGATACGGTAACAGAAGTTTGTTTGTTAGCACTGCGCAGCTGCATGCATGTAGATTTTAGTTCCTGTATTTCAGATCTGCAGCACATTTTCATTTACATTCATGTTCAAATGAATCGTAAATTGAAGTGAAACTCTTCCATCAGTTCATGTTTGTTTTTGATTGAATTTCACTTCCTTATTTTATTCAAACTGAGCAAATAGATGTTCAAACTTCACTGAATTCATGTCAGCATTTCTCAAATATCAGCTGATAAAAAGTAGCTTAGTGTTTGAAATGAGTCAACTTTACATTTTGAGCTGTTAGTGAGAGAGTCCATTAAAAACACTGGTTCTGACCCTGCAGCCAGGCTGAGCGCCTGCCTGCTCCCGACCCCTGAGTCTGCATGTGTGGAGCTTTTATTGTGAAGGAGCCTTGCGAGGCCTCCCTCAGACAGACTGGAGCTGTACTGGCGTTCAGCACCTTCGTGGTGGTGGTTCGTGTGGATTTCAGTTCAGGTTTCTGTGAGGCTGCGGTCCTGCGTCGCCTGTTCAGGCTCCTGTGTGTCTCATGCTGCTTTCAAATACCATCCTCATGTGTTTCTCAGTGTTGTACGTTTCTGAGCGTCGCAGGTCGTCCAGGGGACTTTCTGACCTCACATCGGCGTGACCCACTTATGCAAAATCTACCTGCGAAGCTTCGTCCATAAGCAAACATTATTCACCACAAGGCTGCAGCGGCTCAGAGCTTCGGCCTGGAAAGAGTTAATAATTCACACAACATGAAGCTGTGGTCTGAGGCTGCTGCTCAGTGAGAGTCAAACCATCTAACAAGGCTCACTTCACTTTTTATCCCACATTGTTTCACTGTCATCAGGCTGCAGGCAGAGAACACCTGCTAACAGGTGAGGCTTCTCAGCTGCAGTGGAAACAGACTGTATAAAACAGATGGACGTAGCCATCGCGGCATCACCTGTTTCATAGGCTACGTTCACACTGCAGGCGAAAGCGCATCAAATCCGATTTTTCTGACCCTATGCGACTCATATCCGATCATGGTATGACAGTGTGAACGGCACAAATCCGATCTGGGTCACTTTCGTATGTGGTACTGAATCCGATACATATCTGATGTTTTAGAAAGCGACTGCTGTGTGAACGGTCATGTCGCATTAAATCCGTCTTTTGCGTCACTGACACAAGACAGACGCCAATTATCGGCGCCGGAGAAGACATCGTGAACGCTTCCTGGCCATCCAGCATAGATGTCAGTGAAACTGTTGGGAAGACAACGTGAACATTTTATTTGTGCTGTATAATCTGCAGATTCTGACAGAAATCTGCAGCTATCCTTTGAAGCACCGCTCCTCTAAAACAGCAATAAGGATCATTATTAGGTTATTTACATTATTATGTAAATAACAGAATAATTTAAAGCAAAAATTGGGAAACGTAAAGTCCGAAGTCTTTATATTAAGGGCCATCAGTCAAACAATACTGTTTGCTCTGGGTCTAAACAGAGCGCGTTGTGTGTGACATCTTCTTTTGCGCATGCGGGCCGCTTTGAGCGTTCACACTAGAGCGCGTTTGCTGTCGCATTTTATTTGTAGTGTGAACAAGCAGACAAAAATTGAGCATTAAGACCTGCAGTGTGAACGTAGCCTTAGTGAAGTCTGGTTTTTGAAGCCGCAAACTTGACACTGAAGGGTACTGTATGCTCATTGGTTAATGACTTTCAGTCACAAGTTGTTAGCCAATGAGCATCTCCCTCTTTGTAGTCTTTTTAGGAACAAAACAATCAGCACTGTGTTGTGTTTAATGACACCTGAAAGCAGCGACTGAGACCATGAACTCATCAGGATCAGATGATCAGGCTCGAGGGTCAGAGGATTACTGACAGTCAGAGGAGGCGCCCCCTGCTGGACATTCAGAAGAATGCACTGGCTTCATTTTGCACAGCTGGAAACTGCATCCATCTTTTATTTACAGTCTGTGGTCTGAACCCACAGAGTCACGGCATCACTGCAGGAAGAGGCGGAGACTTGGAGAACTGTGAGCGTGTCCTGTAAGACGCTCATCGACCAATAAAAACACTGATGTGTACCTGGTGAGCAGGTGGTGAACAAGTGGTGTTTCAGAGGCGCTTTGTGTGACAGTCAGTGTGGAATAAAACTCACATCATCTCGACTTTACCTGAAGTGTTTCCACAGTGCTGAAGCTGCTTGGGCAGCTGGCTGTGCAGAGAGCAGTCACAGAGAGCTCGTATGTCCTCGTGTACCTCAGAATAACCAGCAAAGCTTTTCACTGTGACTTTAACTGATAACGTTCATGATGTGTGACGACCACGGAGCTGCTGAGGGGTTTAGATGTCCACGCCTGAGGCAGGTGCTGTTAAAGCTTCACTGCAGGGTTAAACTATTCTTTTCATATTACTGTGAAATAAAAAAAATCCAATGCTAAACACAGTTGTGGGCCACAGCAGCTCAATAAAGGTTTTTCAAACTTTTCTTCAGTGAATTATAAGACACGGCTCAAACATGCAGGCATGAATGCTTCTCTCTGCTGCTGCACGTCAGACATTAAACTGCTGCAGCTCATTTAAACTCTGATCGATCGCTCTGATGCTCTCAGCTGCTTGGAGAATAAGTACAAAAACACTAATAACCATTTCTCTTCAGGGCAAATGAGCTCCTCACTTTAACGTAAAGCCCGGCAGGCTGTTCTGTGGAAAATGCCACTCGCATCACTTCCTGTTCTGTGTTAATGTCGAGGTGTGAAACACGCCATATGATGATGATGACACGCATGAGACGCGACGCAGCTACATGACGGATTCATGGAGCTGTGAAAGATTCCCACCTGCCAAACGCCCACGCTGCCTCATCTCCTCCCCCTGCTCCTGCTCCTGCTGAGAGGGACAGTGGTGCTCCTCCTCCACCTCCACGAGCATTTGGCGTTGAGTCATACATGTCATCAGCAGCAGTTAGCGTGTTTTCAAACCTCGAGAGGAAAAGCCGAAGCACAGTCTGACTCAGACAAGATGAGTTTGTGGTCTCTTGTCGAGTAGGACGTCACAGCGCTTCAGGGACACTTTAAAACACACTGATGGTTACAGCGCAGTCATCAGTCCATAATTCAGTTAGCTGATTGATAGAAAAATTATTCATGAATCCTTTTTATGTAAAAATGTCAGACATACTGCTGTTTCAGCTGTTTTGTTTTTTTTTTAATTTCAGACTTTGTTTAATGTAGAAAATATCAGGGAATAGTCACATATCACATATCATATGTCATATATCAGTCACTATTTCACATGATTATTTGAGATGAAGAAATAACTGTTTTATTCTATCAAGTTGAAATTTATCGATATTCAAGTGAGTCTTTTTAGAGTCATGTTGCACTTGTAATAAAACGGTATTATTCACTGATAAGTACAAACTAATTTCAGCTCAGATTGTCATCTGCAGATATCATTCATGCTTAAGGAGTGCTCAGAATATCTACGTGTCATTTAGAACCTGCAGGGGAGAAAAATAATAATTGTAATGATTTCTCATAGTGATGGAATTAGAATTCACTCGAGACATTTACATCATATTTGAATCAAAACTGTTTTAGTTTTTTAGTTAGTTTTAAAAGTACAATACCTGATGACAAATGTAATTACTGAAAGGTAAAAATACTTGACTCAGTTCTTTATTACAGAATAAATTCAGATTTTAATTACTGTATATTTATAATATGCTAAATGCTTAAGCTACATAATTTAAGCTGCTCCAAAATGTATTATTTAATGTCTTCGTTTTTTTTTTTTAAGTGTTAAGTAAATACGCTGGTCTGCAATTACGCAATCATTACAGTACAGGTATTTAGTGTTGCGTTCAGATACACCCTGAAACTTGTATTTTTCCAGTCAAAACACGTTTCAGTGATCGGTTTGAAGTGAAAACTTGACTGGATAAAATTATATTATTAATTTCTATCTCCTGTAACCCCGCTAACAAACGATACAAACGTTTTAATAGTCCCGTGTTAATCTTTTATTGTCATAACTTGGAGGGAATGGGTTTTTCCCACAGCGCCTGAACGCAGCCTGTGTGTGTGGAGGAGCGGGGTTCGCTGAGCGCTGCTCCTGCTGAGCTCCGGATACGGTATGGAGGAGGACCGGGGGAGGGATGAGGTGGCTCTCCGGTGAGCGCACTCTCTCTCTTGGGTAGATTTCTGACCGCAGTCGGTCGGCGAGTGAGTGAATGTGAAGTATTAAGATTGGCGCCTGGCTGGAGTTCGCTCAGCAGGAAGGACAGACGGAGATGAGATGCTGATGTTCCCGGGCTTCACTCCCGGCTCGGAACGATGGACTGCATTTGTATTGTCACCACTAAGGTAACGCCTGAAGAAAGCTCATAAAATACCGACACACGCACACACTGGAGGGCGAGTTTAGTTAAGAGTGAGTCGGTGTTAAATTCGGCTTTCATCTCATCATTCAAATGGCTTTTTAATTAGGTGAAATTCCACTTTTTTCAAGGGTCCGCGCCTCATTCCCGCCGTTGGTCCCCATTAAAACAGCACCGCTCAGGAAGTGGTTAGTATCGATTTGTGACGATACATTTATAAAAGTAAGATTTCTACCAAAAATACTGCTACCTCCTAGTAAGTGGTATGTTGTCATTAATTGTGAGTCGATGGTAAATTCGTCTTGTATATTATAATAAAGACGACTTTTTATTCAGTAAAAAACTTACTTTTCTGAAGGGTTCGCGCATCATTTCAGCCTTTTATCCCCATTAAAGCAGCATCGCTAATGAACGGAGATTGGTAACCGGCTTTGATGACATGATGAAGCGGTGATTGTAGGGAAAGTAAAACCATTCATTTTACTGTATCATTGCCGAATTGAAGAAAAATTGATGGAGATATACAGCCCCAAGTCTTTTATTCTTACTCATCAGTTTCTTTTCTAAAAAATAAGGATTAGAAATAAATTTGACTTTTCCTAACGCGAGTTTGGCGTGACATTTTCTTTGCTCTTTGTGTTAATGTAGGGTCTTTACCGTACGATATAAAACGCCTTAAGGCAACAGTTGTTGTGATTTGAGGCTATATGGATTAAATTTAATTGGAATGTTCAGCCTTTGGTTAATTAAGCTTTCTCTCTTTTTAAAGTCGTACCTATTTTTGGGTTGGTTTATGATTCAGTTCCATCCATTATTGATTACTGATCAGGATAGTTACCAGCTGACTGTTTTCACTTTATGCTGGCAGTGTGTGGTGTCTGACTTTGAACTGAACACAGGCTTCTTGGTGTTTTTAGAGCTGTGAATGAAATGTGAAAGCATCCGGACCATATTGACCTTTTGATTGTTTATTTTTATCACATTATTAACATGTAATGTGACAGAGCTAATGATGCTGCGTGGGATCTGCTCTCTGCTTCCTGTGGTGTCACTGTAGCTGCTGAACGAGACAGAGCTGATTTTTGCACTTTCACATTTTTTTCCACACCAGTTGGAAGTCTGGAGCCGTCACCTTACTGAAGCTATTTTGAGCCCTTTGCGTTCCTGGACAGTCTGTAAGTTGTAGTTTCGTAGAGTCAGGGAAAGAAACTGAACATTGTCTGTTGAGATCCATGGAGTGTTTTAAATTAATTATGAGTGTTTTTAGGTGATAAATGTCTACCTGTGTCCTTGAGCATCATGGTCAACCTGAAGAATCCCAGGTTTATGTGTTACTCAGTGATGCACTTTCTCTTTGTGTCATAGTGTTTGGTTGTTTTATTGGGTTTATAAAAGGTACTAGGGCAAAAGCATTTATTCAGTTATTTATTGGTATTTTCAAACTGTAAAAACAAAACATGATGATGTTGTTTTAAACAAACATGAGTTTAAAAACTAAACGTGAACCATGACGTTCAGTAACAGAACATATCACTGCATGTATCTGGTTGTTAAACTGATACTTAAACACTTAAGGTGTTAGTTTTATACATTTTCGTGGTGGTGGTGTTTAGATGTGCTGAGTGCAGTCTGAACTCTGAAAAACGATGCGTATAACTGCAGCAGGGGGACGTGGCCTTTGTGCTGGGGTTTTCTCAGCCTGCCGCCAGACGCACCTTCAGAGCGTCTGATTGGTGGTTTGAGAAGTTTGACGGACGTTTGCTCTCTGAGTGATGACTTGTGTTTTCTGCCTGCTGGTCAGCGAGTTTTTCCTCAGAGGTGTGTGGGTCTAATCTTTGTTTTTAGTTCTGTAGCTCCTAAGCAATCATCAATCTCACAAAGAAGGAAGTGATCAAAGTTGCAGTGAGTACGTCACGTCCTGTGTTCATGAGATGATGACTTCTCAACCAGTCTTGTGATTTAAGGTTTGGCTGGCCCGCAGCAGTGGTTTCACGTTTTGAAATGGACCGTGGTGTTTCCTGAAGTTCAGATTTGGCTTTTTGAGGCACTGTCAGACTTCAGCCAGTCGCCATCTTTGTGCGCTGATGTTGCGGCTCCTGCCCTGGAAGTCCAGAAATACAGTGGCTTGCAAAAGTATTCGCCCCCCTTGAACTTTCCCACATTTTGTCACATTACAGCCACAAACATGAATCAATTTTATTGGAATTCCACGTGACAGACCAATACAAAGTGGTGTACACGTGAGACGTGGAACGAAAATCATACATGATTCCAAACATTTTTTACAAATAAATAACTGCGAAGTGGGGTGTGCGTAATTATTCAGCCCCCTTTGGTCTGAGTGCAGTCAGTTGCCCATAGACATTGCCTGATGAGTGCTAATGACTAAATAGAGTGCACCTGTGTGTAATCTAATGTCAGTACAAATACAGCTGCTCTGTGACGGCCTCAGAGGTTGTCTAAGAGAATATTGGGAGCAACAACACCATGAAGTCCAACGAACACACCAGACAGGTCAGGGATAAAGTTATTGAGAAATTTAAAGCAGGCTTAGGCTACAAAAAGATTTCCCAAGCTTTGAACATCCCACGGAGCACTGTTCAAGCCATCATTCAGAAATGGAAGGAGTATGGCACAACTGTAAACCTACCAAGACAAGGCTGTCCACCTAAACTCACAGGCCGAACAAGGAGAGCGCTGATCAGAAATGCAGCCAAGAGGCCCATGGTGACTCTGGACGAGCTGCAGAGATCTACAGCTCAGGTGGGGGAATCTGTCCATAGGACAACTATTAGTCGTGCACTGCACAAAGTTGGCCTTTATGGAAGAGTGGCAAGAGGAAAGCCATTGTTAACAGAAAACCATAAGAAGTCCCGTTTGCAGTTTGCCACAAGCCATGTGGGGGACACAGCAAACATGTGGAAGAAGGTGCTCTGGTCAGATGAGACCAAAATGCAAAACGCTATGTGTGGTGGAAAACTAACACTGCGCATCACTCTGAACACACCATCCCCACTGTCAAATATGGTGGTGGCAGCATCATGCTCTGGGGGTGCTTCTCTTCAGCAGGGACAGGGAAGCTGGTCAGAGTTGATGGGAAGATGGATGGAGCCAAATACAGGGCAATCTTGGAAGAAAACCTCTTGGAGTCTGCAAAAGACTTGAGACTGGGGCGGAGGTTCACCTTCCAGCAGGACAACCACCCTAAACATAAAGCCAGGGCAACAATGGGATGGTTTAAAACCAAACATATCCATGTGTTAGAATGGCCCAGTCAAAGTCCAGATCTAAATCCAATCGAGAATCTGTGGCAAGATCTGAAAACTGCTGTTCACAAACGCTGTCCATCTAATCTGACTGAGCTAGAGCTGTTTTGCAAAGAAGAATGGGCAAAGATTTCAGTCTGTAGATGTGCAAAGCTGGTAGAGACATACCCTAAAAGACTGGCAGCTGTAATTGCAGCAAAAGGTGGTTCTACAAAGTATTGACTCAGGGGGCTGGATAATTACGCACACCCCACTTTGCAGTTATTTATTTGTAAAAAATGTTTGGAATCATGTATGATTTTCGTTCCACTTCTCACGTGTACACCACTTTGTATTGGTCTTTCACCTGGAATTCCAATAAAATTGATTCATGTTTGTGGCTGTAATGTGACAAAATATGGGAAAGTTCAAGGGGGCCGAATACTTTTGCAAGCCACTGTAAGTTTAAGGCTCAGAGCGTATCCATGACTTGAGCTTCTCGAGGTGAAACGGTCTAATGTGGGTTTTAAAATATCTGCTGTGAAGGTGACAGAGGACAGTAAGACGCCATAGAGATGAGAAAGATGCCTCTAAAACCAACGATGGAGCAGAAATGACAGCAATAAAACAGAAGCTGAGGTTGGAACAGGAGGTCGGGTCAGTGTCCATGTTCTCTCTGTGGGAAGCGTTAAAGGAGCAACTGTGTTGTTCTGAAAGATGAGTTTCAGTCTCTGACCTTAAATCTGTTTGCTGGGCTGAATCGTTAGTGGCTGTATGTAAACGAGGTTAACGGTCCCGATGTGGCGTCTCCAGCTGGTCTGGGATCAGTGTCCCTGCAGGCCCTCATCTCTTCTCTGAAATCCCATTTCTGTGATCCGTGTCTCTCCTCTGATCTGAACCCCCGCTGCCTCATCCTTAAAAACTCCCTCCGTGTGACATTAAACTTAAAGGACATTTTTCTCCCTGCACCCGCGGAGCAGTGATGAAGAGTCCTCAGTGGATTTGAACCAGCAACCTCAGTGTTCCTGTTTGTTTCAGGCATCTCCTCCCCACACAGGAAAGGTGTCAGAGCCTCAGGTGTGTGTTTGTAGGGCAGCGCCTCGGCGTTGGCGCTATTTTCAGCTCCTTATTAACGACGAGCTGCAGCTCGGTGATTCAGCAGGACAAAGCACAGTCGGCTCGGTCTAAATACAGGAACACCAACAGATCAGCACTCGAGGAACACCTGAGGACATGGTTACAGGACGCACGCTGCCCGGGTGACTAAATATGTTACGTAACAACCAAAACCAGCGTTTACAGTTTGAATGAAGGTGGAAATTATCCACAGAGACCAAAACTGATGTAGGTTCAGCCTGTAAACATGTTTCTGCTGTAAAGCTGAACATTTCAACGTAGGAACTGAGTCACTGCTGGGGTCTCCGATTGGAGGTCGGTGCTCGGATCAGAACCTGGCAGCGAGTTCAGGTCCTGGTGGCTCATCACTGATAAAAAGTTTGCCGGTTTCAGGCAGTTGTGTTTTTAGAGGTTTCACGTGGACCTGTTGTTGTTCCTGGCCCCTCTTAGAACTGCTTTGCATGACCCACAATTCAAAACAATCCTCCTTTGTCTTCCTCCAGGCCTTGATACAGCCCCTCAGTTCATCCTCGGTCGGATTTAAAAAATGAAATAAATGCAAGAAGCACACAGTTTTTGTCTGATTAGCTTTGATTAGGTTTGAACATCTAGTGGGAGTGGTTGCTGTATCCCCTCTCTGTGACATCATTCAGATCCAAGAGTAGAAAAAACCCTGATAAACTGAGTGTTTTACAGCAGCCTGAAGCCTGATCATTGGAACACGACGTACATGACAGGAGATGAGAAAAATAAAAACATCGTTTTTGTTTATAAAGAAATACAAAAAATGACATAAATTGTTTGACGTGTATAAAATCTCTCGGCTGTGTTTCTCGCCACGCTGAAACCAGCAGTGCAGGCGCTCTCACGCAGATTCAGACACTTTCTGTCAAAAGTCTATTTATGTCGCCGTCCTCGCCCCCTGGAGCGAAAATTCAAGCACGAGATGATGTTTAATTTAATTATGACTGTGACAGGACGCGGCGTTTCAGCGTCTCCGTTACGGCGCAGTCATGTCCAGTTAGTCTCTATTTCCTTGTTGAGGATCTGAGTCTGTGCGTCCTCACAGCTCTAACACAACACTCACGCTGAGTGTGTGGGTGGGAAAGAAGTTATCCAATCACAAGTCAGCTCGTTACTGTGGGTTTAAACATGGAGTCGTCCTCACAAACAGAAGCATTCACAGAGCCGCGGTTTGCAGCAGCCGGAGGTCGGAGGTCAAATTGGCCATCTCCACTCTTTCCAGAAAATAACTGCAGCAGCAGGGGCTGATGGGAAGGCTGATCGGCTGCTACCCGCAGAGAAGCGTAACGAGCTCGTGCTGTCGGACTGTTGATGCTTCGATCAGCAGCTCGCCGCTGCGCCTGGAAACAGCCGCCTGAATTATTGATGATGGTTACGGGCAGAGCGAGGAGAGTGAACCTGCGAGGACGAAGAATTAGAAACATGAAATCATTCCTAGATTTCACTTTAGTTTATCTTTTGGTCGTTACCTTTGTTTTTACCTGTGTTCAATTTAAAATACTTTAATTTACGTTAATTTAAAAGCTTTTTATGACCATGATGGCGTTTTTTTATTTACGTTTTCACGAGTTTACTCAACAGTTTTCTCTAATTTTATATACTTTATAATTCTTAATGAATGTCGTTCAGTAACATTCATACTTTTAAAGTTTGCATTTTTAAATTATTATTTTTATGCTAAATAATTTTAATACTGAAGTAATTTTATATTTGTTTTAATAACTTTATATATCTGGGTTTTTTTTTTTTTATTGTAAGTTCTTTTAAAGTATAATTTAATTTTAATACTGTCTTAAGTACTTTCAGAGCCCGTATTGCAGTACGTTATGGCCCAGAGATGAATACCTGCATTAAAGCTATTAGTGATGATTATGTGCATAAACTACATCCTGAGCTGCTCGGAAACACTAAACCTTCTGACCCCAAACCTTTATCGGTAAAGCAGGTCACATGACTCTGTGCGGTCACATCTGTCACACGGTCGTGAGACGCGGTTTATTTTCTCTTTGCTGTAGTTTGACAGGACGGCAGCAAATATTCACACAGATGTGCTGATGTTCAAGCGATGCCTGGAGGAGGAAACAAACCCTCGATGAAAGCGCAGAGTGGAGGTCAGCGCGACTACAGTGACCGTACGCCTCACGCATGGAGAGATGTGAAGTCGGGTAGTCGTGAGGGTGCTTTCATTAAAAAACCATTTAAGCACTAATGTGGATTTTATTTATGATAAAAGGTTTCAGTTGAATCAAAGCTTTGTTGGTGATCGGCTTCAGAAATGCGTTAGTAGTTGTTTAGTTTGTTCAGTTTTGGCTGTTTACTCGTCTGTGATTTGTCTGCTGTGATTATTGCAGGTTATTTATTGGACCGACTGAAGCAGAAGCTCATCTTCTGCCGTTAAAGGTTTCATCTTTATTTCCTTTGGTGTGAACATCTGACTGGGATGAAATGTCGTTCTTAAAGCCGCCATCCCGCCTGCCTGGCGGGTGACGTGGACACCCAAGTTTGTAAATGCGATAACTTGAGAGCGAGGCGAGGGGGGTGCCTTAAATTGAACCATAGGTGAATCTACAAGGATGCTGAGGGGTAGCACTGGCCGCCACCAGTGTTTTTACCCGCTGTTGCACCGTTCCTTTGGCTGGAACGACTCCTTACGTGAGCTGGTTTCTGAACAGTGATGGATTCATCACATTAGTTTCACCTGTTCTGCTCTAAGCTGGTGGTGTTGACCCAGCAGATAAACCGTGTGACACGTCGTGTCGAGTCCAGCTGTGACGGTCGAAGCTCCGCACAGGAAGCTCAACAATTATCTCTCCCCTCGCTGTAACGGCGCTCCTGCTGTGAGTGACGTCGAGGCGCCGTGAGGAATTTTTAATGGCTGTGTTTGCACTGCAAGAGGCTGATGGGCCCTGAAGGAGGACACAAGCCGAGAGGAGCAGCCATGCAGTTTAATAAAACACTCACACTCACACACACACACACACACACACACACACACACACACACACTCACGCGCGCACACACACACACACACTCACGCGCGCACACACACACACACACTCATGCACACTCAGCAAGCTGGCAGCAGTCTGCAGGGAGGTGAGGAGAACAGAAGGAGAGGTTGGAGAGGAGGAGGAACAGAGAGGATGCTGGGAAGCGTGGGCAGGGCGCTGAGATGAAAACAGAGAGGCAGAAGACTGGCTCTCACTTCTGTTTGCTTTCTGTACGCTGCGACCTTTGACCTCTGCTGAGGATGCCATAATCGCGTGGCACCACTGGGAGTTAAATTGGCAGGTTTCTTAAGAAGGCTCTCTGTGAGTGAGTGGAAGGTTCACACTGATGCTGTTTAATAAAATAATCTTCAGGTCAACATTTTAATTGTTCTGCTGTTTCAGTCTGTGGCGGAGTACCTGCAGAGCACCTGGCCTGATTCAGGACTGTGTCCGACCCTAAAAACAGCTGTGCGACACATTTATCGCAAAGCTTCAAGTTAAGGCGTCATCTTTTTAAGAAAATGTGTAGCTTTCATTATATGACTGTTACTGTCACACGTCTGACAGGTGCAAGCTATCCACCTGTCAGTGCTGCAGGGCAGGTGGACCAAAAGTCATGAGCTTGACTGGGATCACAGCAACAAGGTGTTTGTTTTTGTTTAACCACACCACCCCTGACACCATCCGCTGGGCTGAGGCACCCAGATTCACCTCATCCTGCCAGATGTTGCTCAGGTTGTTTGTTTCAGACGTGACCTCTGCTGGTTGTGTTACTCCGGGTATCAGTGCAGACTCTACCCTGTGTCACCAAAGACAGAAGCTGCGCATTTGTGGATTTTCAGTTTAAATTCTCACTTGGTTAATGTTGTGCTATCCACCCACCATAACACTGAGTGCTAGCAGCCGCGGTGGAGCATCAACTCAGTCGTTTACACATAGCAATGAGTGATATCGCCTGCTTTGAATAGTGGACATAAGGTGATATCAGCTATCTGCTAAAAAGTCATTCATTCACATAACGAGACAAAAAGGCTGCAACAGCATCAGATTTTATTTTAAAAATCTATTTTTATCAGTTTTTCTGTTCCTGTGTAAAACTTTGCTGTTTTCTCTCTGATGAACAGACTGAAGTCAAACAGATGATAAACACCCGTCATTAACTGTGACGTTTGTGCGTCGCTGTCGTCCACGTCTTTTATCACTTTGATGGAAATAATCTCTATTCTTCTAATTTATTCTCACGAGTCTGCGGCCGTTTCTCTGGATCTTTGTGTTTCTCTGCTTCAGTCGAGTTTCTGCTCCTTGTCCTCGTCTCTGTCGTGTTGGAAGTCTTCATTAGGCTGTGGTTAAACATGCTGTTATTGTACTTAAGAGCTTGATGCTTTGCTCTGCAGGCGTTTTTACAGCAGAGGAAGATTTCCTCCTCCTCCTCTGATCCTCTGCTCCTCCCGGGCTTCCCCCCTCTTTCCCCCTCTCCCTCCATTTGTATGCATGCTGATGGAGAATCTCTGTGGTTTCCCTGCATATTAAACCGAGCTGTCATATCTCTGCTGCACTGAATAATAGATTTTCCCTCTTTGTGTTTTAGAGAGAGAGGGAAAGATGAAGGAATAGAGAAGGATGAAAACACAAAGAGCAGAAGGAAAAGAAATGTGCAATATGTTAACATGATTCATTTCCATTATTAAACAGATCCTTTTATAGTAGCAAAATCACAGGACAAATGTTGAATTTGGAGAGTAAATGTTTGATTAAAGCCACAGAGCTGCAGCTGTTCCCTTCATAACCACAAGAAAGAAGGAGGAAAATTAATCAAGTAATCGTTTGACTTATTTATGACTCCAAAATGGAAAATTAATCACTTGGTCCAGTCTTTCCAGTGTGAGGTCTTTGATTTGTGTTTGATTTCCGTTATTTGGACGAAGAAGGACATTTTAAGGGTGAGCCAACTTTTAGACCAAAAGAACTAACAGATTAATCAAAAACTCTTCGGCCAAACATAATTTTTACCAGCTGGGGTTGGTAGACACTGCAAAATCTCTTAAATCTGCTCTCTGCAAACATATTGCTTCAAATAAATTAAGGAGTATAAATATAAGAGGGGAGAGAAATGATAGATTCTTTACTTTTACTGTACAGCATTGAAGGAAATCATAAGAGCTAAATATAATACACCGTAAGTAAAGTACAAGAGCTCTACTTCAGTCTGCTTTTAATATATTTGGAGTTAATGCACTCAATCAGACCTTAGATTTGGACCCGTTATAATAAATACAGGGAGTGCAGAATTATTAGGCAAATGAGTATTTTGTCCACATCATCCTCTTCATGCATGTTGTCTTACTCCAAGCTGTATAGGCTCGAAAGCCTACTACCAATTAAGCATATTAGGTGATGTGCATCTCTGTAATGAGAAGGGGTGTGGTCTAATGACATCAACACCCTATATCAGGTGTGCATAATTATTGGGCAACCTCCTTTCCTTTGGCAAAATGGGTCAAAAGAAGGACTTGACAGGCTCAGAAAAGTCAAAAATAGTGAGATATCTTGCAGAGGGATGCAGCAGTCTTAAAATTGCAAAGCTTCTGAAGCGTGATCATCGAACAATCAAGCGTTTCATTCAAAATAGTCAACAGGGTCGCAAGAAGCGTGTGGAAAAACCAAGGCGCAAAATAACTGCCCATGAACTGAGAAAAGTCAAGCGTGCAGCTGCCAAGATGCCACTTGCCACCAGTTTGGCCATATTTCAGAGCTGCAACATCACTGGAGTGCCCAAAAGCACAAGGTGTGCAATACTCAGAGACACGGCCAAGGTAAGAAAGGCTGAAAGACGACCACCACTGAACAAGACACACAAGCTGAAACGTCAAGACTGGGCCAAGAAATATCTCAAGACTGATTTTTCTAAGGTTTTATGGACTGATGAAATGAGAGTGAGTCTTGATGGGCCAGATGGATGGGCCCGTGGCTGGATTGGTAAAGGGCAGAGAGCTCCAGTCCCACTCAGACGCCAGCAAGGTGGAGGTGGAGTACTGGTTTGGGCTGGTATCATCAAAGATGAGCTTGTGGGGCCTTTTCGGGTTGAGGACGGAGTCAAGCTCAACTCCCAGTCCTACTGCCAGTTTCTGGAAGACACCTTCAAGCAGTGGTACAGGAAGAAGTCTGCATCCTTCAAGAAAAACATGATTTTCATGCAGGACAATGCTCCATCACACGCGTCCAAGTACTCCACAGCGTGGCTGGCAAGAAAGGGTATAAAAGAAGAAAAACTAATGACATGGCCTCCTTGTTCACCTGATCTGAACCCCATTGAGAACCTGTGGTCCATCATCAAATGTGAGATTTACAAGGAGGGAAAACAGTACACCTCTCTGAACAGTGTCTGGGAGGCTGTGGTTGCTGCTGCACACAATGTTGATGGTGAACAGATCAAAACACTGACAGAATCCATGGATGGCAGGCTTTTGAGTGTCCTTGCAAAGAAAGGTGGCTATATTGGTCGCTGATTTGTTTTTGTTTTGTTTTTGAATGTCAGAAATGTATATTTGTGAATGTGGAGATGTTATATTGGTTTCACTGGTAAAAATAAATAATTGAAATGGGTATATATTTGTTTTTTGTTAAGTTGCCTAATAATTCTGCACAGTAATAGTCACCTGCACACACAGATATCCCCCTAAAATAGCTAAAACTAAAAACAAACTAAAAACTACTTCCAAAAACATTCAGCTTTGATATTAATGAGTTTTTTGGGTTCATTGAGAACATGGTTGTTGTTCAATAATAAAATTATTCCTCAAAAATACAACTTGCCTAATAATTCTGCACTCCCTGTAAACTTGGTATGAATAGATTTGTGTTAATGTTGGATCTGTAAAAGAATATATTTTGTTTCTGTGCCCCGTACACCGCACAGCTGCATGAAAACAGGCTCCACCGTCATTCAAACAGCAATAACAATAAAAACACGAACTAAAATAGAAGCACAACTATATGACGTCTTCAGATTTCTTGTTTGATTCACTTTATGTGAAAAAAAAAAAATGTTACGTAACGGGAACGTGTTTAGGAGGCTAGGTTTATGATATGTTTTTGTTTTTTTTAAATTAAACTGAATTTGGTTTTATGTATACAGCTCCAAATCACATCAGCAGTCGCCTGAGGTTGCGTTATATGCTGTAAGGTAAAGACCTGACAATAATGCTGTTGAAAAACATGACACTGTCTTGAGAGACAGCTGTGAGGTTTTTGTTAAATGTCCGTGCCCCATACACCGCACAGTCACACAGTCTGGTTGTATTAACATTTGTCGTCAGTCCTTGGGTTTCCTTTCATTAAAATGTATTTTTAGGTTGCAGCAGACTGATAAATGCAGGCACCGATGAGCAGAACTCAGTTAATGCTGGTAGATAAATTAAATTGGAAGAGCATGACAAATTAGTGAAAAAATTTGCTTCAAATGACAGGAAGCAGAGATTTCTTCCTGTGCGGAGCAGGGAGGAGATTTTCCGTGATAGGAGTCCCGCGGGGATCAGAGATCGTGATGTTGGACGGCAGGAGGACCCGAGCTGCAGACTCCGAGGGGAATCCCCTCTCAGGGCAGTCTGGTAGTTTGTGTCTTTGTTTTCACGCCGGCTCTGACTCTCTCAGTGCTTGTCGTGGCCGCTGTCGGAACAGGAAGTGGCGGCCTTATTGACTCACTCCAGGGCTTTCCCATAGAGAGCAGATCACAGAGCTCCGGCTTCCTTTGCCTGCACTGCGCTGAGAGCTTTTCCAGCTGCCACTTTCTCCTAAAACGTGCCGCGAGCCTCGGCCTTGCTGCGTGTCTGCAGCCTGAGCTGATCTCAGGTCAGACTTTTCCCTACCTGGAGGACTTCCTGTGGTCCGTTCAGTCTGTTAATTATGCTCGTTGAGTTAAATTTCAGTTATTATTCAAAGAGAATGGATTGGCGTCTGCTTTATATACCTTTGGGTTTGACCTGCTGGTCAGACAGAAAGTGAAACATTAAATGAGGGCACTGCATGGAAACAGTTTCCTCATGTTTGACAAATGAAACGGTGGATGACATTTAAAACTTTAAAGTTTCAGCGCTCACAGTCCACTGAGTCTTTACACTCACACTTTTAGGTAAAAACTAAACGTTGCAGATCCAGAATAATCTTTCTTTAATATAATTATCTGTTAATCTGGAGCAGCTGCTGGTTTATGTCCTCACACGGTCCTCTGACGTCTTTTATTTATTTAACATCTTGACTGTAAACCAATTGAAAGGCTGCACTCAGTATTGGTTCCAAATAAAGATGACGTGGGTTTCTTTAATGCAACTGTCGATGATCTCACTGGGAAGCTAAACATTGGCTTCTTTTTTCAGGAATAAATCTGCTTTAGAAAGCTCTTCTGTCTGCGATTGTTTATGCTGATTTACTTTTGTCTCCTCAGGTTTACTCAGATGATTCAGACTCGTTTGACTACAAAGTCTTTGACTCACCACAGCAGACTTTTAGAGTTTAGCGGGTTGGTCATCACGGACCGCTCGCAGGAAGCGTCTCTGATCTGTTCTTATCTGTATATGATTCCAGTTTATCTTCTTCCTCCTGTGTGCTCGGGTTTTGACAGACATGGGAAAAATACGCCTCACTGACGTCCTTGGACCAGGAAGTGTTTCCAGATGTTAGATGTGAACTTCATTATAAAAAGAAGTGTCGCTGTTTGCTTTTTAACATGTTACAGGTCATAACTGTTAAACATGCTTGGAGCTGATCGATAATCTTCACTGATCAGCTGGATTACAGTGAATAATGCATATCTTTAGATTTAACTTCACAAACATGAGTAACCATGTTTGATGTATTTATTGTATTAAATGTTGGTTCGCTGCTTGTTGACCACAGATGGACCTAATCGATCGTTTGATAATTAAGGATATGTGTTTTTAAAGCAGTAATTCTTGCAGCTTTACTGCAATCTAAAGTAAAAGTTTGGGTTGGCGGCATTTCATGATCAATATTTATTGGTGCAGTAATGCAGGATAACGCAGCTGTTGTATTACGTGAGTCTGTTCAGTTTGTTCAGCGTATTGTGTGCACGTGTGACCCGACAGCCAATAACTGTTCTCTGGAGAGGGCTGAGGAGTCTTTATTTTAAAACCTGTCTCTCTGCTGCAGCATGGGAGCACAGAGGATTGTGGGCAGGGAGTGGCGCTGAGCCGCTGCAGATACGACAGAGACGCGAAGATGCGACCTCGGATGGCTCTGACGTCCCCCCCCTCCTCCTCCTCCTCTCTCACCTCAAGGCGACTCCTCGCCATCTGGGTCGACACAGGCACAAGAAGTCACTGCCAAACTGTCATTTGGGACAAAAACACTCGCAGGCAGACGTCTTAGAAACGCTGAAAGAAGGGGCGTGGCCTCTGAGGTACAGGTGAGACAGAAACCCTGGATGGTGATCATAGTTCATGAGCAGATGAAACACGGCAGTTTGTTGGAGCTTGTCTTGGAGGGATAAGGAGAACACAGCTTCACAGGAAGTTATCAAACGTGTGGACTTTTATTTATGAAGGAGCACGTCGGCCCCAACACCATCAGCTGTCATTGGATGATGATTGGTCAGCTGGTACGTGGGGAGTACGTGTTGTTTTTCATCTATAATTAGTTTGTTCTTTCAGTGCATATTAAACTATTAACGGTGTGTTATCTCTGATACACACATCACTGCTGCTGCTGCTTCTGGGAAATGAAGGCTGGATCACGCTGTATGAAAGCTTTTCATTTAGTTTGGTGCATCAGTGCCTGTTAAGCTGCAGCGCAGGAAAGGAAACTTTGGTGTGGCTGAGGCTGTGCTGCCCCCTGCTGCTGGTTTGTGGCGGTGCTCGTTTCCTGCACATTGATTGGTCTGTTCCAGCCGGGGTTTAAAGTTGGCAGAGATTTTTAAGATTTCAGTCCTGTTTGCTTAGAACCAGCCGCTGCCAGCAGTTCTTATTAACACATTTTGGGGGGTTTAATGTTTGTGGTTGAGGACTAGGAACGAAAACAGTGAGCACACAGCGCAGGAACGTGCTTATGTTTATTCTCGGGGTCGTCTGCTGGCAGAAGACCAGCTGATCGGTGAAGTTTGTCATTTGTTCTGATCTGAGATCTGCTGGAGTCGTGTTTTAGGAGTGTTCAGATTTTGCACCCATCAGTGTAAAGCTCTCGGTTTCTTAGTGTGTTTGACAAAAACGAAACCCTCGGCTGCTGTCAGCTGGTTTCCTCTGGACTGTGAGGTTGGCTCGGCTGGTTTCATCTTTCTTTGGTGGATTTTGGATGTTTGGGATCTTCAGCAGGTTGTTTCGTTAGCTCGGAGCGTCCTCACTCTGACAGAGGAGCACATCTCTCCGTTTGGATAGTTTCATTCAGCTCTAATTGAGGTCCAGCAGGGGGCGCCACCTCCACAGCTGTTTACCTGACTGTAGGTCAGATACAGGCAGCAGTTTGTTCTGACTGGAACTGATAAAAAGTTTAATTTACAGATTTTTTTTTTTTTTTTTTCATGCGTAATGACAAACTATGTGTGCCTTATGTAATCCCAAACTCTTAGTCAAACCAGCTGTGTGTGAACAGCTGCAAACACCAGGATCAGACTTTTCTGTAGTTTTGTTCTATTTCAGAGTTTAGTTTCTCTAATCAACATCACCAGTTTTAATGAACTGATGAATGCGCAGACATGTGAAGACCATCTCTGAGTTTAGGGCTTTTGATTGGTCAAAATGAGGATTTATACACATATGACTTTAATAAGGAGACATTTCACTCAAAGTTCCAACAAATCAGTTTTCAAAGAGCTTTGAAAGGTGAAACATCTGCTGCAGCCAGCGATGAGAAGAAAGCTGTGAACCCCACAGCTCGCTGTTGTTTCTGTTTCCGTATTTTTACCGTGTCGAGTGTACGGCGTCTGCAGTAATGAGAGCTGAAGGAGTGAAGCAACAGCTGAGATCACAGGTGTGCAGAGGTGAGCTGCTGGATCGGGCTGTAGGTCGCTGGGTTGCACGATTGACCTGAAGTTTGCATGAAACAGAAACTTCTGTGAGAAACTGGGAGGAATATCTGTGTTTGCAGGTGTGATCGTTACCTGTTTATTTATTTATTTTTACAAAAATACTTCAAGATAAATTCCTGAAAAAAATAAATTTTTATTCCAGTCCAAAAGGAGACAAACGTGCAACTTAAGTAGAAAATAGATCAGCTGGAAATGTGTGATATCTGACTCCACTAGGGGGAGCAGTCCTGCAGCAGGTAGGCTGGCCTCATTCAAACAGGGATTCACCTGACTCAGGTGTTGCTGCAGGTTTAATCGGGTCTTTTGTTTCCTGATTGATTTCCTTCAGGAAGCTGGATCAGAACATGACACACTTCAGGCGTTTCCGAGGGCTCGTTTGTTTTGCAGGCGTCTAAAAAGCGTCCCACTCTTCTGTTCTTTTTTGTTTGTTTGTTTGTTTGTTTTTTAAAAAAAATTAAATTAAAGCAACACTCACGTTATTTTAACACCTGTATTCCAGGAAATTAGCCTAAAACCAGCATGAACAGCAGCGATGGAGCCTGTTATACTCCTGTTTTCTGTCTGAACTCCCTAAGACGACTGAGAGTACCTGATCCCGCTCGCATGCTCCTGAAACGACCCTGTGTCTCTCTGCAAGCTCCTCGGTGTGGCGGCCAGTCGCCGAGCGGCGTGTACAAAGCAGCAAGGTCGCTGTCACTGCACGCGCTCAGTCTGCTCTCCCGTCTCTGAGCATGTGCCGGCTTCTTGTTTGTCTGCACGTGTGCGAGCCTGACTCAGACTTCCATAACAAGGCGCTCAGACAGACGCACGCCCAGATGGAATCTGGTGGCCTGAGTCCTAAAACTACACTACCCATGATCCTCAGTCGCTGCTAAACCTGCGTCCAGTTTGATGGCAGTAAAGCACAGTTCACCCAGTTTGAAGCCTGAACTTGATGGTTGTTATTACCTTTAAAAACATCTTGTGATTATTGAACTTTTTAATGGGAAGCGATGTTTCAGTCGAGTTGGACTTAAGAAGCTGGGGTGGGATCGACTCGTCAGCAGGAAGGCGAAGCTGAGAAGCTCCTGCCTCCAGCAGCACGAGCTTTCTGAACGGCTGAAAATAATACAGAGGTCATCGATGAGTAAACAGACTTCTCCTCTGCACACTGCTGTTTGTGGGAAACCGCTCACTACCCATGATCCTTAGCTGCTGTTGGGGTCGGGTTGGTGGATTGGGTTTGGATGATGCACTGCTGGTTTTCAGGTTGCAGGTGCTGGAACTTGGGAGCTGTGTCTGTTGTTCTTTAGGTCTGCAGCTGTGGGATAAACAAGTTTTATTTGGATGTTTTGAGTCGTTTACCAGAAATATTGGAGCTCAAACTGTTGGTGGATTTATTGATTGGACACTAAATGGAAAATAATGTTAAACTAAATGAATATTTTCAGTATTGATAAAGTAAAATAATGAAAAACTCAAACTATTTGCCGACTCCAGCCTGTAAAATTACAAATGTAAACATTTAAAGCTGATGTCTTTTGTAGTTTCCTGATGGTTTGTAGGCTGAGTGATTGATTTTAGAAATAATCAACAGATTAGTCGTCAATAAGACCGATCGGCTCATTCCTCTGATGTGAAGCAGCTTCCTCAGAATGTGGTTTAATGGTACAGAGCTCCTTTCTTCTCACTTCGCACATTTTCTCTCTTCTCCTCTTCATCCTGAATGACTAACACACACCGAGGAGGCGAGCGGCAGACAGTGGGTGGACGTGTGTGTGTGTCTGAGTGTGTGTGTGTGTGTGTGTCTGAGAGTGTGTGTGTGAGTGTGAGAGACAGAGATAAAGCGGCAGATTTCGGGTGGAGCAGAAGCTACAGAGTGAATCCGACAGTCTGTCTGATCTGTTTGTCTTTCTGTGCTGGTTCTTAATTGGAGCGTTATTCTGCAACACACACACACAGGATGAGATGATGGGGGGGGGGTCCTCTGGGCGAGTATGTTTATCTTTATGTATTCAGGATTGTCTTCAGTATCAACATATTTTAGAAGAGACGAAGAAGAGGAAGTGACTTAAACAGAAAGCCCCTCAGACGTGCTGCAGTCACAAACACGTCGCTGCTATTACAGGAGAAATAAAGGGTTAATAGGAGGCTTAATTGATTATATTAATACAAAAAGGCAATATGGTTAAAGTTGACAAATCATAATTAGGTGACTGTATAAAATGTGCGTTGTGGTTTCAGAGCTGATGGGAGACGCACAAAAGCTTGTGATCCCGCCGCGTGCGCAGAGCCTCCTGAACCGTAACCAGAGACTAAACGAGAATAAAAGGACACAAACGGCAGTCTGCACTGATGCTGCTGCCCGAAACACAAACCTTCTGTTGCAATATCAGTTACAGTGTTAGTTAATGTTAGTCACAGCGTTTAAATTGTTAAACATTATTAAACATGTTGTCAGAAACCAGCTAATGTTCACACATGGGGGTAATAAGCTGTTATTTTTATTTTTCCTGATTTAGTCGTGATGAGGGTCGGTGTGTGTGACTCTGTATCTGCCAAATATAAGAAGAGACGTGCAAGACTCGCTTATACATTTCTGCCATTATAGACGGTTAGTTTTAAGTTATTAACGAGGTTGAAGGATCTGGTTTATGTCATTTGCTGCTTTTGTTGTAGTGAGATTAAGTGTGATTCAGTCAGATGATTAATGAATATTAAAAATACGAATAAATGGTGATTGGTGAAACTTTCGAGCAATTATATCAACTTTACTGTCCAGAACTGTCCAAAAACCAGCCGAGCAGTAAAAGTGACGAAAGTTAAGTCGTTGTCATGAAATGAATTTAACACTCGTTTAACTGTCACGCTAAACAAAAGGAGAGAGGGAGAAATAAAAATCATCCGGGCTGATCGGATGGTTCGTCTTCCGTTTGCTCGTTCCCGTCAGATTTCCATGAAACTTGGGGCTTAGTCCGTCCCGGAAGAGACTTTTGGACAGATGTGGATCCAGGACGGTTTTCTTCATCAGAAGCACGGGCTAGTGCTCTCAGCAGGAAGTTGTGCCCCCTGGTGGCTGTTAGAAAGGCGGCAGGTTTGAGGCATCTGTGCGCCGGTTCACTTTCCAAACCCGGAAGCGTCGTCCATCTTTTATGTAACGCCGCCGTCAGCCCAGCTGACCAATCGCCTGTTGTGTCTTCTTCTTCGCCGTCAGATTAAAACGCACCTCTCTGATGGAGGGAGCGCTCGCTGCTGTGTGGGCTCTCGCTCTTCCTCCTCAGTGTCCTCCTCTTCCTCCTCTGCTCCACATCACTGACTCTGTCCTACATCACTCTACCTTCCCTGAGGATACACCCCCACTCTCTCTCTCTCTCTCTCTCTCTCTGTCGTTCAACCCTCCTCATTTCTGATGAGTCATGTGACCAACCTCTCTCGCCTCCCCCCTCTCCCCGGAGACCAATCACACCCCCACAGAGGGACGCTTTACGCACACACTGAACACACAGCAGCCCTCGCTCGCTCTCGTCATCATCGCCGCTCTCAGTGCAGCGGGAGAGAGAGAGAGGAGGAAAACAAGCGCGAGGGAGAGAGGAGTCCGGCCGAGCGCCTGAGAGGAGGTCAAGAGGGAGAGGAAAACATTCAACCAGCAGAAGAAGAAGAAGGAGGAGGAGGGGTCAGCAGGGAGGAGGAGGGGGAGGTTCTCCCTGAATGAAGGAAGAGCTCTGGGAGTCGTTTCCTCCCCGCCGCGATGGAGCGATGCGAGGAATGAGGGCGGATGGTGAGAGCAGGGAGCAGCAGCAGCAGCAGCAGTGGAGGAGGTGGAGAGGCAGGAGGTGGAGACGGAGGAGGAGGAGGTGCTGCTGGGGGAGCCGCAGCCGGAGGCGGGCGGCGCGGAAGGAGCCGGCAGCGCTCCCGGAGGAGGCGGCTGTCGGCCAACTGCCCCGGCGTCGACAAGATGTCCCCCAGCATGAAGAAGGTGGAGTGCTTCTCGCCCATGCTGTGCCACTGCAAGGTGGCCTGCACCAACAGCACCATCTCCCTCATGTTCGGCTGCAAGGTGGGTGGAGGAGGGGGCGGGGTCGTTGGTGAAGTGGGGTCACGGCGAGGGCGCTGGGTTTATTTTGTTGTTGGTTAAAAAGTAGAAATCCAAAGTAAAGTTTGAGGAAAAGTCTCCCGATCATCGTTAAATGATGTCAGAACGTCACAAGATACAAAAACGAGTTCGGAGAAATGTTTCTGACCGCTCGGCGATGAATCCTCCTGCAGACGCCGAGCTGCTCAACATCTGAAAGCCTGACAGGCGGGTCACATGACTGTCGTTTACCAGTTAACTACGATTTCTTTTGCTGTTTTCTTGTTTTGTTTTTGTTGACTGTCTAAATCATTGTGAATCCTGAAAAGCGCCGAATTTATGATTCTCAGTTGAAGAACACGCGTCCCGTCTTTGAGCAGCGGCTTCGACGGAACGTAAAAATTTTCATCCCAACAAAACTTTTCATTGTTGCTGAAACTGATCCCAGGTCATGTGCAGATTTTTAAACTCAGGAAGCTGGGAATCGCTGTCCTTACGTTTGCATCAGCAGAGTTCAGATTGGCCCTGATCCGGTCATCCTGATCCGGTCAGAGCGATAAGTGCTGAGCTCTGAACTTCAGCGTTTCACCATGGAGTCACAGGATTTGTCCGTTTGTTTCCAGAAATGAGAAACGAACAGAAACTACACGACGTTTTTGATGATGATGGTCGCTGTGCTGGATGAGGAGAATTTGACCTTTTTATGTCACACCTCCACGGTTGTTCTGGGCGTTATAAATCAGGAGGCGCTGGCCAGCAATGATTTCTGGGTAAAAACTTTAAAACCATGAGCAGCGCTGTTCGTGATTCTGACTACATTTCAGTGTCACTGAGCTACAGCAGCGAAAATCATTCCTCTGGAAGAAAAACCTCAGCACTCCGTTTCTTATTCGGTCGGCGACTTTCTAGCGTACTCGTCCGTCTGCTAGGATGCTGCGGGGCGTCTCGTATGTAGCATCAGTTTTATGATGCGCGTCGTACACGATGCCATCTTTCATCTCCAGCTCCGGAAACACACTCTTAGATTTCCCATAATCCACCTCCACAGCTGCATTTGTGAGGATTCTTCAGGGTTGTTCTAAATGAATGAAAACGAAATTATTTTCTATTTAAATCAAACACTTTGTTGCATTTAAACGTCAACGTGATTTCAAACACAGGATAAAGTTGCTTTATGTATGTATTTATGCTGTTTATACTTCAGTGCATGTACACTAGTGAAACTCTGAGTAATCAGAGTAAATCGAGCTCGTCTTCATTGAGATGGAGCTCTAAAGCTTGATGATGTGCCGTCAGGTTCCTCGGTGATGAGCTGGTAGTAAATTAAAGCGTTTCCACCGGCCTGCTGAAGAGTCGAGCCCAGATTATTCTGATATTTAAAATGAGCCAGCGGTATCACAGAGAAGCTGTTAACATTTGCTCCTGTGCTAAAATGGAATAAATCTTTGATGATGATCATCGCTGCTGCAGTCACACGGGTCTAAATTTAATTCTACAACTCAAACCAATCAGTAGCTGCTGATGTTTTCTTACATAAAGCTGTACAGGAGCAGCGATGGCTGGACTATGAGCGTAATCAGAAGTGTGTGGGTGAGACGGAAAAGCTGCAGGGCACGTTGTCAAACACACACTCAGACGAGCTGCGAATCACAACCCTAAAAACGATGAACATATAAACCTGCTTCTGCTGTGTCCTCCCGCTCTGCTCCTGTCAGGCGACAGCTGAGGGGGAAATGACCCGCGTTCGCTGGCTGTCACCGTGCGGCTGTGTTTACCGTTCTGACCTGACGCCACGCCATTGGCCGCCCGAGCTGCCCGTCGCGCCCCGCTCTCCGTACCATCCAATCGGAGGCTGGGTTTGAAGCGTCGCTGAGGCGCGATTGGCTGGCGGGGAGCGGCAGGCTGGAGGGCACGTGCGTGTGTGGTCATCATGTGCTGTGCAGGGAAACGCCAGCGAACCGAAAGCTCGCTCCCTCGTGAGCTCTGCTGTCAGCCGAGAGACGTCAGGGCACGGCGCGCACGCAGAGACGGCTCTCTGCAGAACTCCATGAAATATTCACACGTTTTAACAGATCTACTGTCTCAGTACTGAAGGAAAAAAACATATATGCACAAATATGGAGACAGAAATGAACCTGAAAAGGCTCCAAAGTAAAGACGCACTTACAGTTAACAGATTTCATCATGTTTCTTTGTGTTCACCACCTCTGCATGTTTGACTTTGATCAATCTGTAGAAGCCAAGAAAGTTTCACACGAGCTGCACGGTTACAGAGGTGATATCATGACTGCAACAATAAAACAGAACCTTTAGGTTGATAATTATGACGTCATGTCAGAGTTCAGAGAGAGTATTTGAATTATAATGATCATGGCAGCGTGGTGGCCTCACAGCAGGGCGTCCAGAGAGATGCCAGTCTGGAGGTGTATGGGAGCGAGTTGGTGGATGATCTCTGCACTTATTCTCACAACGCTACAGTTTGTAATAAGGCAGAGTAACTACACGGTTTAATGTCTCAGTGGGAATTACAGTCTGGAGATCACTGATTGGAGGAGACAGATCAGGTGTCTTTTTAAACTCTGAGTTTGTGAGCCGTGTGCAGCCAATCGTCAGAGGGGCACCAACAGACCCGATGATGTATAAAGTGATCGTATAAACAACTTTAACAGCCTTTCATTTAAAGAACTTGCTGTGAGCAGCTTCACACGTCTTCAGAAAAACAATAAATCTGTTTTTCCACATTTCAAATAAATCATGTTTTGGTAAGTTTGGATTAAACTTATTATGACAAACAAGTTAATTCAGGAAGATTTCCTGATTTAAACACGAGTTCCTCTTTAATGCTCCATATGTATGAAATGATGTTGGGGTGTCTTTGTCAGGAACACTTTATTTAAACCTGTGGTGGCTCAGGTGAACAGCTCAGGCTCTCCTGATCGTACCCGCCGGGCTGGTTTGGAGGTTTGATCTTGCTCGGTTGTTTCCTGTTGTGCGGTTGTGTCTGAGCGTCTTTGAGGAAACGATGAGTGTAAAAACTTGGCTGTTTAACAAACGGCTCCATTTTTCATGTCTCGCAGCTCGTTTTCTTGCTGTAATTGCTCCTTCTCTTTGTGCCGGCCCTTGAACGACCCCTCTTAATGTGATTTCTGTGTAAGTGAGTAACATTTCACAGTCGTCCTCCTTTACTTGATGCAACTCCGAGGCTTCAGATGTCTCTGTTGGTCAGATCAAGTCGACTTCTTCCAACGTTCAGGCATGAAATTACAGCCGAGGAAAACAAAGAAGGAATTCTTTACTGAAGCGGGAAAAACTGGAAGATTTTCTCTTGATTTGAGATGCTCAGACTACTGAAGCCCGGATTAGCTTCACAGGAAGTTTAAAGGAGACGGCTCACCCCGAAAGTTCTCATTTTCCATCTGCCCTGTTGAGCTGTCGTCATCTCCTGAGTTTTTTGAACTAAATCAAGTGCTTAACCTCGGAAAACTTGCACTGGTTCTCAGCTGGAAAACATGGATTGGCAGCTCCTGGTTGTTGAAGTTAACTCGAAGTCTTTTTCTCTTAATGAAAACCAGAGTTGGAGATTGGCAGACGGATTGGTAGTGAGGGCTCAGCTGTTGATTTACGGGTGGACTGATGTTCCTGTCCTTGCCTGTGACCACGAGCTGGTGGTGACTGAAAGATGATCCGACCAATAACGCGAAAGCCAAAGAGATAATGTTCAAGGGCTAATATGTTTTCTGAATGGGATGTTTTTAACGTTCCTAAGAGCATCTGATTGTTCTGGAAAACTCCTTTAACCAAACTCTCATAGCTCATTGATCCCAACCCTTCATCTCTTTAAAGTTGGTGCTTTTAATTTGGCGGTGTCCTCCCGTTTATGACCTGACTGGCTCTCAGGTGATGTCACAGCAGAAGTAGGGGAAACTACACAGACGCTGCTCTGAGTCCCAGTTGACCTCTTGGCCCTCTGGGCTTTGATTGGACGATAACCCATTGCCTGGAGGAGGGGGAGGGGTTTGTGGTATCATGTGGAGCAGCGCGTTGACCTCTGAACTGTGGAGGAGCCGCTCGGATTACTCCTGTGTGGATCAGGGTTTGATTGGAATCTGGTGTTAATCTGTCGGGATCGGGATGCTCGTAAATCAGGAGGTTAGACGTTCACATGGAGACGGTCGGAGTGCGAGCTGCCGCTGTCGCTTCTGCTCTGTGAGCGTTTGATCGCGACTAGTCTTAATTAAGTCCCATTGATCGGCTGCCATCGACCGCTCTCACAACCACACACTCAATAGATTGTGCCGGAAGTTATCAATCATGGCGGCGTCGAGTATTTAGGGAGCTGCTGTCTTTTTCTGAACCCGTTTTCAGACTTTTGAACGCCCGTCTCTCCGGGTTTGTGAGATCATCTCGATTCACAGATCAGACCGACGGCTGTCAGATTCAAACGAGAGAGACGTATGAGGACTTTCTGCTCTTCACAGAGCGTGCATTAATGAGCTCATTTCACACGTTATTAATAAAGCTGGAGGAAGAGACGAAATATAAAATTCCAGACCTGAAAAACTGCAGATTTAGAGTCTGGAGCCTCAGTCCCATCGATACACTGCACCAGTTTAATGTCTGTGGCATAGACGAGCAGAAACAACACCAGAACCTGGATGTTTTTATCATCGCTCACTGGAGGAAACTTCAAAAAGTGCATTTTAGGTGAACTTTATAGAGTTGTCACCCTGTGGGTCAGACGCTGCTCATCTCGTGTCGTAGCAGGCTTGTTTAATTTTGTAATTTCACATTGATCACTGTGGGTCCTGATGAAGGGCCTGAATCACAGAGTTTCTGTTTGGTCTATCAGTGACTATAACATGTAGATTATAGCCAAACAGTGTACCTAATAAACTGTCCTTTGAGTTTTTACCTCACTCTGATAGAAAGCATGTATAAAGGACTACGTAAATGGGCAGTAAATCTGATCTCAGACCAGCAGCGCGTGCTTTGCATGTTTTTCTGTTCTGCTCTGTGGCTTTTAACGACACAAACAGCAAAGTCCTCCAGTTAGGTGGTGGTGAGTGATTCCTCCATCGGTTGTTTCCATCTTCCTCTTTGCATTCCTCTTCATCACCCCCTGAATCATCCAGCAGCCCTCCTCCTCCTCCTCCTCCTCGTCCTGAACATCCTGCTACATCCTCTCTGCGGTGATGCTCCTATTTATAGCAGCTTTTGGCAGGCAGGAGTCGGCGCTGTGCCTCCTCCTCCTCCTCCTCGACAGCTCTCAGAGAAATGAGGAGGAGGAGGAGGAAGCTCTCTTCAGGCAGAGAGTGTCATCAGTGGAAACCTCCCCGCTGCCTCCCACGTCCACACTTCCATTTGTGCTGCGGTCCATGGTGAGTGTGCTCGGCGTCTTCCTGATGGACGCTCTGACGTTACGCCACAGTGCTGCTTCAAACCTTTCTTTCTCTTTGAATGTGGCCCGTGTGGGCCCGGGCAGAGGGATTCGAACCTGTGACCTGACGCTTGGTTTTCGCGTGAGTGTCGCAGCATTTCGATCCGCTTGCAGCTGCCTGATGCTTCGCCGACTGCTGCTTCACATCCAGCTCGAACTGCTCGAACATGCAGCTACCTGGATGATTAACCAGAGCAGAAGCTTCTCGTCTTCAGTCACACGTTGAGGTCAGAGCAGCGCCTGCAGTGGAAACACAATCTTTGACTCAATAAGAAAAAAAACCCTGATGATGACTTTAAAATGTTTGTAGGAGAGATGGTTAAAAACTATGAGTAATTAGTAACTAAACTTTAACCTCAGAGGAGTCGAGCTGTGGCGAGCTTTAGACTCTGCGTGCGTGCTCTCTGCCAGATAGAGAAGTTTATATGTAAGCTGACAGATTTCACACACAGCTGTAGTTTCAGTGGATTACAGTCTGTGTGGATGGAGCAGGCTCCGAAAAAGGTAACAGGATCGACGATCAGCGTTTCTGAGGACAGGAAGAGCTGTTAGCATTTGTGTTTTCTAAACAGAGAAAACACAAATGCTAACTCTGCTGGATTCTCACTGTTTGCTGGTGTAACTCGACTTGATGACTGTTAACAACAAGAAAATCAGCGGCGCTGTCGTGCAGTCAGAGCCTTTTAAAGCTTTGTCCAGTCCAGACGTGCAGACTTTATGTGCTTGTAGTTCACAGCTCTAACGGAGAGATTTTCTTTTTTTAGGTGTAGGAATCTCGCTGAACCCACTCAAAAATAAAAGCCTGTTTCCTGCCAGGACGGGTGATGAGTAACCTCGCTGTTCTGCAAGTGCCGCGGCGCCTTGGTGAAGCCGTCGCCGTCGCCTTAGATCTGAGCTGCAGACGAGCGTTTCTCTACGCTGACCTCAGCTGCTGCCGCCCTCACTTTTATCTGCTCTTCAGCACCATATGCCCCGACAGCGGCGGCGGGCGACCCGACCTCGCCTTAGCTGCAAGTCATCGCGTCCCCCGGGCTCCTGGTCATGTGACCTGGCCCCTTCCGTCCGGTCCCTTCCCAGCTGTCTCAGCTGATTTTTCTGTTCTGTGCAGAAAGCAGGAGGCTGAAGATGCTGAACCATCAGCGGTGCTTCCCCTCGGTAACATAATCTGTGTTAATCTGTGGAGGGAATCCCAGCACTTACTCCAGTAATTAAAGCAGGAATTAATCAGCCCGCACACCAGCGTTCAGCTTCACTTCCTGCTTTCAAATACTCAAACAACATAATCAGGTCACGACGCTACAGAGCGCGCTCACCACACTCACGATGCGTTTCCCTTCTCTGGCTTGACTGAGCCCAACGCGATCAATCGGGCTCAGAGGTCACACGAAGCGGTTATCAACTCGATAAGTTGCCCGGGGTTTATCCTAGCTGTGGAGGAGTCTGAGATTACAGCAGATACTTGGTCGAATGAAAGTTCAGACACGTGTGAGACGGTTTCATTCTTCCAGCTAAAGCTCTGATTACAAATATCTGATATCAGGTCAGTTCCAGGATCACACATGAAGCAAAACCAAACAGGAAAACTGGAATAAAGTTGCTTCTGAGAGTCTTAGGAGTCTGTAGGATGTGGTTCCACTCCTGCTGATCTGTTACCGAGAACATAACGTTCTCCGGAGCAGGTTCGGTTTCCATGGTGAAAACACTTCTTCTTCGTGGACATCTTCGCCTTACGTCAGCTTTTGGACAAACTTTCTGACTTTAGAGTCGCGCGTACGTTGACCTCGCGAGCAGCTGCTGTCACAGAAGCTCATGAAAATGTAAATCTAAAAGTTTTCATCTCAGCAGTGGTCTCCCGTCGCCCGGGTTTCGGATGTTCGGGGATGCGTTCTTCGCAGGTACAGAGGCCGTGCAGCTGTAGGTGATCGGTAGACGTTCTGCAGAAGCGTGAGTCAGACAATGTGATTGGCAGCATGCGATTAACACGAGTCTCGTCCAGCTGCATGGTAATCATGCACCCGTGAAATTATTCCTCCTCATAATCGAGGTGATCTGCATTTCAGATTTCTGCAGCAAATCATTATTTTTAATGATTAACTGAAGTGAAAGTGTTCGTATTAGTGACGATCTTCAGGCTGAAGCAGCAAGATTCAGCTTATTGTGAGGTTTGACAGGAAATCCTCATCTGAGGAGAAAAGGGCAAAAACACGTCAGCAGACATGTTTGAGTTGCAGCACGAGGCCAGCGTAACGTTTGCTGATGATTGTAAGCTCTGATGCACAGAAACAGTAGGCCTGGCTGTAAATCATAAGTGATCCAAACACTGGGTGACAGTTCCTCTGATGACCACTAGAGGCTCCAGCAGAAATAAACATGTTTACAGCCTGGTCTCTGGAGCTGACGCCCGCCTCAGGTTTAGAATAGTTGAGCTAATCCACTTATTTAAAAGGAGAATGTAGCTTTTTCTGAAGTTCACACAGGTTTGGATTAAATATTGTCCTTCGAGCGACCTTACTCTGAATCTTCAGAGCTTCAGCAAACCGACAGGCGACTCATGGTGACATCGACCATGTTTTCAGCAGGCGAGAAGAAAACTGTCTCGTTTCCATAGAATAAACCTGACTACTGTGGTTGTGACATCACACTCAGTCCTCTGTGTTGTGCTGTCATTAACAGCTGAGCGGTGTCTTGCATTGTTTAGCAGTTAAAGCAGGCGTGGAGAAATCACAGCTTCAGTTTGATAAAATAACAGAGAGGTTTGGTGGAAGCAGTCAGAGTGCTGAACACGAGTCGGAGACAGAAACTACTCCAGTCTTTTTCCAGGATGATCATCTCAGACTGGACAGTTCGAGCTCCTTCTCACGGCCGGATGTCTGAGCGTTGAGCTTCCTGCGACCTTCCTCTGTCGCCTCCTTGAGGACAGATGCCGTGTTTGTACCAGCTGGGCTAATCATGTGTCTCTCCTCTCAGACCGGCTTCATGATGCAGAGATCGGAGCTCTGTGGGAACCACGCCATCTGCTGCTAGTTCTTGCATCTTTGTTTTGGTCTTCCTCCGATCACAATTGTGTGTCCTGCCATCCTCAGCCTGTGTGTGACAGTGAGTGAAAAGCTGACGCCTCCACAGCCGGTTCCTCCATAAAGAGCCAGCAGTCTGGTTAGGTCAGCATCTGACTCCACGTCTGTGCAGATCCGACTGCTGCCGATGCAACCTGGACCTGTACTTCCTGCTGGATGTGAAAAACATCAGCTCACAGTCAGGCTCATGCAGGCTCACAGACCTACACGGGTTTTGTAACAGCAGCTCAACTGTAATTCAGCCAGTCTGACAGGATGAAGGTGTGATGGAGGCACCTGCACCGACATCAGGGAGACTGCTGTAGTTTGAAACCAGCTAAGTTCTGTCAGATGTGATGATGCTGCTGAGAGCCGCACATTTCAGAGACATTTAAAATGTGATTGAGGTTTTTGAAGAATGTGATTAATGGTTTTAAACAGTATTTGTAGAGAGATGATTTGGTGAATGTGCTCTCACTGTTGGACTCATCAGCCGGTGTCTTTTATTTCTCTTGTTTTAAAAGACTAATAAATCAGTCTGTAATGTTAAGATGTTTTAAAGAGAATAAATGAGAGTAAAAAAACTGCTCTCACCTTCTCGCTGTGATTCTTGCGTGTTTACGGCGGTGTGTCCTCAGACTGATGATAACACTCACGGATCGTTATGTGAGGCGTTCAGTTTACATGGAGCAAAAATCAGGCTGCGTACGGCTGCTGTAATGAATATGTAATGAAGGTTTTTAGTTCCCCGTTTAGGTTGTTTTCAGGGAAACGTTGTTGGCACGTGTTCCCTCTGTAAACTCCTCCTGCTGTTCCCACAGTTTCAGGAGAATTGGGTCGGGGTCTTTTCAAGTCTTCCTCTGGGACTCAGCTGCTGGAAGTCGTGGTGTGGATGGTTTAGACCAGGCCGAGTTGACACCAGAGTTTTCGTGCTGTTGTTATGAAGCTGAAATGAGTCGCTGTGCCTCAGACTTGTTCAGATTCACACTCTACATCTGTGGGCGTTGTCTGCGTGCCGCCTCTGTGCCAGCTGCCGTCGTCCTTCTTGAATTCACCAAATTCTGGCCGGCTGACGCCTCTCAGCCTGATGAACGGAGGTGTTGCCCTTCACACTGTTTGCTGGCTCCGCGCCGGTCGAGCAGAGGGAGCCGGAGGACGGAGGTGTTAAAGGTTCAGGCCTTCAGCGTTGATGGGAGGTCTGCATTTTGAGGTGCTGCCCGTCCAACAGCTCAGCCTCCGACCTGCTGGCTGATCCGGTCCACAGCCAATCGGGCGTGGGATAATCCCGTTCAGCCACAGCTTAGCGTCTCTTTGAAGTCGCTGCTGAAAGTTTCCGAGGTTCTTAGAGCGCCGTCAGGGTTTCACTAATCTGCCTCACGGCAAAACCTGCAACTGAAGCAAAGCGGGATCAGCGTTTGAGACCCTGATCGAGAAAAAGCCAAAACACTGGAGCCAACACCCGGCTCTGAAATCATCCGAGATCCTGTCAGCACGTTATAAATTTACTCAGGTTACTCTACTTCTTTTTTTTCCTTTTTAACCCATTAAAGTTGAATAATTCCCCCTCTTTAAAATCCCTGAGTCAAAACAGCCCCTGAAAGCCGAGGATTTCCTCAGAATCACTCACAAACCTCCATTTCTCAGACTCTGAAGCAGGCAGAATGAAAACCAGCAGAGAGCTCAAACCCTTGGATTTTATTCTGCATTATTCTCTTTGCTCTGATATTAAAACCAAACAATAAGACTTTGGTGCAGAGAAATGCCGATCCAGCTGTGAGTGAAGAAGACGTAAGCGTTGGAGTAGCTCAGCAGTTATAATACAGAAACTGTTTACTGTGTTACAGCACAAGTGAAAGTGTGGCTAAACCAGAGCTGTGATCATATGTGTCTGTTTGTGTCATGTGATCTGAAAGCCTCGTCCAACACGCTTCCTGTGCTGCTGTGTGTGTATGAGCCTAACCAAGACACTGCCCGGCGTCGGTAACCCTCCAAAGCCGTGTTGGTGTTTGGTTTTGTCTCCGTTTATCAGCCACACTCATCATTATGTTGGAGCTGAGATCAGTTTGACTTTCTTTAGAAATGAATTCAACACTGTTTTAGTCTCTAAGGTCAGAATTCACATGTATTGAGTCTCTTAAATTGACTTCTGTCGGTCTCACTCTCATTTCTGAATTTAGTTCTTGTCCTTTGGGGCTCGTTTAATGCGCCTCGTGTTCAATTAGAAACACTCGGCGTTGTTCTTTTCAGACTCCTCAAAGACTCTTCGAAGCGTTGAGATGAAATAATATTAAAAACGTGCTGATGTGTCTTTAGCTGAGCCTCAGATGGCGGACTGAGTGTTTTTACTTTCGCAGCACTTACTGGAGCTGCATTAACTTAGGTTTTCCTGAGCGTGGGCGAGCTGCCTGCATGTTCTCACAGTTTGTCTCAGCTGTTTAATTCTCAGTGGACTGGAGATGAATTTAGTCCATAAAAGTGTTTCTTAAAGTCAGACCGACACAGACGGAATGTTGCAACAATGTTACCACTGCCCTCAGATCGAGCGACGTGATTGGCTGCTGAAGCGTTTCAGTCCATAGCTCCTTCAGTAAGATTGCGCTGATTGGTTTGTTTGTTTGTTTGTTTGTTTGTTTGTTTGTTTATTTGTTTTTTTAAATGGGGAAAAGAAAGAGTCACTTTCATAAAGAAACTTTATGACTTTAGGAAACAAATAAATCATGCCATCTTAGTTTTTGGTTGAAATGTTTTCAGTCGGCTGAATTCCTGTTACACCTCCATGATGTCCTTCAGGTTTCTGATCCATGGTCGTCCTCCTGCTCAGCGAGTCTGCGCTCTGAAAAGTGCCCATCACTCGGTTTGGTTATGTAACCGCGTCTGTTCAGGACCGTCGAGTCGTTCACCTGTCACACTGTGCGTCTCTCCTTCCGAAGCCAGAAAACAGATGAGTAAGACTGGAGAGCTCTGACTCATCAAGATGTGAAGGCTGCCGATCAACAGATGAGGCCTACGAGGAGGATATCTGCTCATTTTCCATTTATATCCTCGTTTTTATTTTATAAACTACACCGACTGGATCTCTGACCACAACAGAGAGCCAAGCTGTGATTGGATGTTAGTTGGAGAGGTGCACTTTTGACTCTGAGCAGGGCTCTAGAGTGCGACCAATTTGGTCGCAAATGCGACCAAATTTTTTAGTGGTGCGACTAAAAAAAAATATTTGGTCGCACTAGTGCGACCAAATATTTTCGGGTAACAAAAAAAAAAAAATCTCGTGGACTAAACCAATCAGAGATAGTCAGGGGCGGGCCCTCTCTGATTGGCCGTGGTCCAGTTGAAAGTGCAGGTGGAAGAGAGAGGTGAGTAGCTTGAATAAAGCGATATCGATTCATTAACGGATTCCACACAAAGACGTAAACACAGAGCGACCCGACGCATCAGAATCAGCTTTGTCTTTCTCGGCTTTCTCACCCCACGGCCCGAACACGGACACGCTGTCGGAGCTCAGCGATTCTGATGCGTCGGGTCCGCGCTGTGTTTACGTCTTTTTTGCGCTGATTCTGAGCTGCAGGTTTTGTGTCTCCAACCAAAATTCGCCGAGCCAGAAGCAAAAGAAGCAGCAAACTACGCTTCACATGTGATCAATGTCGTCATCAATTCCCTCTGACTTTTGCTGTTTTGCTTCCACCACAATAAAAATCACACTTCATGCACAGCTCTCTCTCTCTCTCTCTCTCTCTCTCTCTCTCTCCCTCTGTACTTCAAGAACAGTTTCCCGTCTCAAATCTCTGTTTTCTGCATTATTTATTCGCTTATTTCCCACCAGTCTACCGTTGTTTACAGCGCTGTCGGCTGCTGTCTTTTTCTTTTCTTTTTCTTTGTTCACTTAAATGACCTCGGACAAGAAAGCCTAATTTCTGCTGTTCAATACTGAGGAAATTTAAACTTCTTAAAATTATGCAAAATTGCAGAATATTGCAGAATATTTTTAAGGTTATCTGCTATAAAACGCCAGACCAGGAAAATCTCCTTCATGTTTTTCTGTGTTTTATTCTCAGTTACTTTGACACAAAGGCATCTGCTGTGATGTTCACAATTCTGATGAAGTCTCACATGTATCAGTGCTGATAAATGATCAGAATTATAATATTTCTGACTGTCTGAGGCTAAACTGAATCGAATCAGGACTTTGAGAACCGGAATCGAATGGATTATAGAAATCAGTGATGATACCCAGCCCTAGTGAGCAGCCTAGGCCCGACAGAAGTGGATGTAGCTGTGGGTAATAAGAAAAGATGAAAAGAACTATTGATAACTTTTGTGTTAAGTTAAGGCCTGATCCGTCTGAAATTCATAGCCAGCTCTGACACGGTGCCATCAATCTTTGAATGCTGAAAAAGCAGCAGTGTATCCAGGAAACACATTATATGCTGCAATAAATGCACTGCCCAAGTGTCCCCTCTCCCCACTGCCTTTCAGCAGCAGGCAGCAGCAAACAGGTCGTCAGAGGAGCCAAGATGATGATTAAGTTTAACATTTTCTACAATATTAACAAAGCAATTTAAGCACAAGTTTGTTAGTTAATCATTTAGAAATGAATATTGTCTGTATGGACTTCCCCCCAAAGAAAGTGCACATGTAAAACTGCGGTGTTAAGCGATGCGGTTGAAAAATTTGAGTGCACCTAACTTTTGTGCCGGTACGCCTAACTTTAAAAAGTTAGGCGTACCGGTGCGCCCATGTCAAAAAGTTAGTCTAGAGCCCTGCTGAGGCAAATTTTCTCTTGCACAGGTTTTCTTCACCTGCACCGATGATTCAGTCACGAGGGTTTGGTGCTGACGATCCAGCAGTGACTCACCTCCTTTTGTTCAGAAAAGCCAGCAGTCGGAGGATCAGAGGAGGATTATCCTTTAACCCGTTAACGCCGGCGTTCTTTCTGAATTTCTGCCTGGAAATAACAAACTCACTTGGTGACACCTCCAGCTCACCGAGGCCAATCAGAGCCCCCAGAATTTCGGCTCTGTGGACCCGTGGGTCACATTACTGACCAAAAACTGCCCGTTTAGAAAGATGAAACACAGAAAAACAGGTTAGCTCATGTTTGGGTAATAAATTTATTACAAAAAAAGTTTTAAATATGAGGTCTCTGCTGGTTGGTTTATCTTTTATCGTTTTGTTTTCCCTTCTTTATGTTGAGGTTTTTGTTTTGTTTTGTTAGTTCGTTGTGTTTTCTTCTCCGTAAATAATGAACCTGTAATTACTGATTCTCACCACATGGTGGAGCCGCCTGCACTGCTGTTGCGCTCGGGTGGAGAGTTTCATGAAGATGTGTCGTGTATAATCGTGACAGCTGCTCCTCCCTGAGCCTGGTTCTTTTGGTGGTTCTTCCTCCCCGCTGTCGCTGCTCATAGCGGTTCAACTCATTGAACTAGAGTTGTTGTCACATTGCTGTTGGCCCTGTTTTGTTGATTTTTGTGTTTTCCTGTTGCAGAAGTACAGGCACCACGATGAGGACTCGTCCCCCCAGGACCAGAGCTCCCCCCAGCTGACGGAGGAGGCGGGGGGCCCAGAGCTGGTCCAGGTAGCAGAGAAGAACCTTTCCCAGATCGAGAATGTGCACGGCTACGTCACCCACGCTCACATCTCACCGATGAAGGTAGGAGATGGCACTGTCTCAGCCTCCCGTCTCTCTCATTGGTCCAAACATCTTCCCGTCTGTCGGCGACTTTACTGGCTTCTCTTTCAAACAGTTAGCGGGCCACGGCCTTCATTTCAGACGTTAAAACGTCCGTCACAGTCAGATTGTTGCTGAGCGATGCATCATTATGTTCACGTGATGTTTGTGTCGCTGTAATTTCAGATACGTGTGTCAGACAGGACAACCGTTTGTTGTTCTTATATTAAAAAAGAAAGAAACACGACCTGAACGATTGGCACTGATGAGCTGTAGCAAATTAAAAACTTGCTCTCAGTTTCAGTGAACACCTGCTTCAGGAGGTTTTTAATGTAGTGTTTTCAACAAAGTGCTTACGTTTTAGAGTTATGGTTGAATTATTAAGTCTAATGGTCCTTCTGTAGAGACATGGCTGAGCTAACATTCAGGCAAAATCCAAGATTTCAGCTCGTAAAATATTCGTGTAACGAGAACGTTTCATTATGCACGAACGAGCCTCATTCTGACCAGAGTTTGTTAAAATGCCAGTAAAGTTAAACGTTTTCATGCGTTTCTCATCTCTTTACATTTGTTTCCTCTCTGATGGCGACCAATCAGAGTCGGCCGCATTCCACTTTAAATTTAATCAGTCGATCAATCGACGAAGCAGGTTTTTGTCTTAAAATGAGTACAAATGTTTTAATCTTAATCTGTTTTAGTCTGCTGTAGTAAACCCCCCCCACACACACACACACACACACACACACACACACACGGAGGATGAGGCGTGTTGCTTGTATGTGTTGCATCATGTGACCCATTAAAATGCTGAAGCTCTGAAGCTCGCACCTGTTTCCTGTCATCACGCCATCACACAAATTTCAAATTCCTCTGGTCCAGGTTTCAGTGTTACAGCTGCAGCAGGTAAAAGTCCAGGTGAGATCACCGCATGGTATTGTGGGCGGAGCCTGAGAATTCCCCCTGAGGTAAACCTGCAGGATTAGATGTTTGGGGTCTCGATGTTGAGACCGTGCAGGAATTCCCACTAGTGGACGCTTCCTGAAGTTTTACATGAACAGAATCAAAGCTGTGCAATCATAAACGTGAAAGGACAGAGATTCTGTTAAACATGGATTCGTCCAGCTCCTGATGTTTCATCCAAACGTTAAGAGGGAAGTAGCAGTTCTGGCTGCTGGAACACCCAGTTAGAGCTTCCTACCAGTTTCCAGGATTTTCCCAGGCTGAAAATAATTTAGGTGACTCAAACACTTCAGGACAAAAACACGAGCTGATATTTAAACACTTTCCTCGTGTGATGAGAGCAGCTTCTCTCACAGCCGGGCCTCGGTTTGGAAACCAGACTGCGTTCGGTCTGTTTCCCGCCGTCCTGGAAGCTCGACCAGGGGAATTTGGCGTGCTCCCAGTCACGTGACTCTGCCTCCTGTTCGTGCTGCTTCTGTCAGCGCCCGCTGTGTTTGTGTCTGTCACCGCTCGGGCCTCCACGTTACTCTCACAACGACTGTGTGTGCCGTTAAAGGAGCATTTCACCAACTCCACACGTCCACGTTAATGTGTGTGCCCATCGCCTGTGTTGAACAGCTGTCACGGTGCATTATGGGAAGTGTAGGATCCAGTGTTTTTGTAGCTTGGCCAATTAATTAGGGACAAGTGGACAGTATTTAAAAAGATGGCTGCTTTTTTCTGACAAGCTGTTAAAGTAAGACTGAAAATCTCTTTAAAGCTTTCAAAACGTTTGAAATTATCTTTAAGTTTGTAAAAATAAAACGGACACAGAAAATAACCTTCAGTTTAAACCTTCAGTTTAAACCTTCAGTTTAAACCGTTCTTGACAAAGAAAGTGATGAATTATAAATAGTCATTAAAATGACTTTTTCTTCCCACGTTTGATGAATAAATCGTTTAATAAAAGATTAGTTTAAATAAAAAACAAAGGCTGCTTCAGTTAGATGTCACTGTATTTCCAGCTGATTGTCAGATAAATGTGTTTTCTCATCAGTGTGCAGCGGCGCCAGAGAACAAACGGAAAGGCCTCCTGCCTGAAATCTGCCTCCGTGTTTCGTGCTCAGAGCTGATTAATCCGATCTCCGATTAGCTGAGATGTGATATTTCACGGAGGTTTGACCCGTTTCACGCTGCACTGCTCGTGGTAACGGAGAACATGGGATCAGATTAAAGCTGGGTGGATGTGACTCGCAGATGGAGCTCTGCTGCCATCGTGTGGAGATCAGATCATCTGAACCACGAGGCCAAAGCGCCATGAGAATAAAAGGTGTTGATGCCGCACCAGGTGGATCTAACCTGACTTTCTTTGAGGCTTCAGTCTGTTATTTAAACCTTATTTAACAGAAATCTCTAATTTTTCTCTAATTTCTTTTTAATGTCTCATGCTTTAAATATGAGATCTGTATGAAATCCCAATGTAGGTGACTGCCTCCCAGTGTTTGTGAAGGGTATTACATCATAAATCACATGAACGAGGTAAATAAACACAAAATCATATTTAATGATCTCTCTTAATATAGAAAGATCATTTGGGTTCAAGATTAAAGATCTGTCTGATTTCTGATGTTTTGTTCTTTGAAACAGAATAAAAAGCTCGTTCATTTTAAGTGCTGTGCTTTAGCAAAGGCACATCAACATAGTTCAGACAGCGGCTGACGTAATTATGTCAAAGTAACGCTTAACGTCGGCGTCCACAGCGTCAAAACTGAGGCCTGGCAATCTGCTCGTGCTGAAAACACGACTCACACCAACACAGGTTCACGTGAACATCTGGAACTCCTGGAATGAAAATACACCACACAGGTGGAGTAAATGTGGAGAGGTGAGAGGAGCACTGTGTTTGGTATAAAGATTCAAACAGTTTGAGATGATGTGAGAAGAAACTCCACTAAACTTTGTTTCTATACAGGAAACAATTACAATTAAAAAGAAAAGAAAAAAAACCCAGTCGAACATGAAACAGTCGAGCTCCAAACGGTTCAAACGCTCCGTCGATCGAAGGGAAGGACGCGTATTCTCACATCTGACCAGCCAAACTCGCTGAAACAGTGGGACCACAGACCAGCGTCAGATAAGCCTCAGAGAGCAGAAGGCAGAAATAAAAAACTCTGTGTTCACGTGACTGAGTCTGGGTCGCTCCGAGGGTTGGACAATGATCCGCTCAGTGCAGATGATAAAGTTTTAGTTAATCTAAAGAGATAAATTGATCTTGATGAAAGGCTTTTTTTGGGCCAGATGTTAAACACTGGAGGAGAAGAATGAAGTCAAAGCTGTTTTAGTTTGTGTGTGAGCTAACATCGGCCTCTGTGCTGCAGTTGTGGTGTAGCTGGAGGCTTATTGTGAGTCGTGTTGTTGCCTTCACCTGTTGTGTTCACTGTGTGTGTCCCTCTCTTGTATGTGGTTTTCCACACGTGTGTTGCAGCAGCGTTCACGCCTGATTCAGACTCGTGTGTTCGGTCCTGACGGTGTGACGGCCTCGTCTCTCTGAGAGGGTTCGGTCCTTTCTAAACTGTGTCGTCCAGTAAAAGCCTCAAAATAACAGAAATGAACCAAAAAGTGCTGCAGAATCAATAAAGTCATAAATGTTTGACCCATTTTTGTTTCTACAGAATAAGTCGACCTGAATAAAAAAGACAAACCTCAGCAGGCTCATTGATCACTGATCTTCTCCTGCACCTGTCAGGTTTATGTGGAGCGAGCCTAAAACCTGTGGCCACGCTGTTAACCATCAGCCAGTTTGTGTCTGTTAATGCCATCAAAGCTCCTCCTCCTCTTCGTCCTCCTCATCAGTTTATCACTCACTCACCTGTGAACTCTCAGGTTTCTGCCACTCCTCTCCTTTGTTTGATTCTCCCTCAGATTTCTTCTTAAAGCAGATCTGACCTCATTTGCAATGATGTTCAGACTCGGATGATACTCTCTGTTATTCTTCCCGTCAGGTCTCATTTACAGATTCAAACCATCGAGGCGCTCTGTGTGTAAACATCGGTGTGTGAGATGATGTCCATGTCCAGTTCTCAGTTTAACTCTGGCGAGATCTTCAAATCGTCACTTTTAACAATAATTTTTCATTTTTGTGGTGGAAATTAACCAAAAATTCAATAAATAGAATCAGTTATCAGCCTAGAATTTTATATTTGCTGCAGCTCATCGAGAGTTTGTTATAAATATTAAGATAAAAATAATACGGCTCATGCTCTGTATTAGCAGCCAGGCTTTAAGTGCCTAAAGTCCCTCAGTTAGTCTCTTAGCTGGGCCCGACTGTCTAAAAGCACTAAATTGTCTTTAGGCAGTGACTCCTGATTGGTCTGGGTTAGCCAAAGATAGTAGCATGGATGAAAACATCCCTTTTTCTCAGCATTAACCTTTCAGGCAGGTGAAAAATTGATACAGCAAAGCATTGCAATATTTTGTGTGCAGTTTGAGAATACTACAAACGAGAGGGCAACCTCTCTGCAAACAGTGGCAGTCTGACTCTGACTGCACTCAGACAGATTGTCAAAGGTTTGCAAATGAGTGCATCTACTTTACAAACGCAGACAGCTGGTTGGCATCAGTCTGAATGAGTCTGTCAGGCAGCTGGAGGTATCCTGGTTAGACTCCTGTAGAACAGACAAACACATGTAATAACTACATGTGAACTTCTGTGTGTACAGACGGTAACAGAGATGTGATTTTCTATGATTTCTCTCAGTAAATTGTTGGTTTATCTTAAACTGACTGTGTTACGTTCATTGTGTCCATTTTTGTCTGGCAGTCTCATTTTGCAGTGAGAACTATTATCCTATTAGATAAAGTTATAATAGTAGAGTCTGCCTTACAGTATAAAGGACCTTGAGGTGACTGTTGCTGTGATTTGGCGCTGTATAAATAAATAAAACTGAATTGACAAAGTTTAAGTTCAGTTTAAAATAGTGATAAAACAGTATATGTTTTTGCACAATAGTACAAATTGTTCAAAAAATGTTAAAAATTGCAGTAAGATCACATCATGGGGTGAATCCACCCTCTGACAGGAAGTGGACTCAGAGGAAGTTGATGTAAATTACAGAGTGTCGGTTTGAATCTGCAGATGAACTAAGGTAAAAGGTCCTGCTGACCTAAAGTCTTGGATCAGGTCTCACGTGTGTGCGGCCTCCGGCCATCAAAGGTGGAGGTGGAGGTGTCTGCGACTATCATTAAAGCAGAAAGGTGGTGGAGACGAGTGCACTAACCAATCGGAGGGAACCACATTTGTCTGTCCAGTGTTTGCTGTTGTTTTGGTCGTTCAGTGTAGAAACATGTCACCTTCATCCGTACGGAGAGACCTCCCTGAGCGCTCCTCCGTGTCTGTCTGTCTGTGACGCTCCTGCTCCTCCTGCTGTGTCTGAGCGAGCCGCCGTGTCTCCTCCTCTGTCCTGTAGGTAGCGTCTCTGGAGTGCATCTTTGACGGCTCAACTTTAGGACAGCATCACCCGGAGCTCCCCTCCCCTACGTCCTCCACTCTCTACCCCATGGAGAGGACAGCCCCTCCCCTCCTGCTCCTCCAACCCTTACCCCCGATCCAGGTAAACCCCCACCCCTCACCTTCCCATCCCGCCGGGTTGTTTTCTTGGTACTCCTGTATTATTTCACATCTCCATCATTTTTCACACCTATCTGAAGCACGACGTGCTCTGATTACAAATTATTTGCTCTGTGGTAAAAACTCACCTGTTTAAACTGTATTAAATTAGCATTTTTAGGGGCGCGGCCTCTTTGGCTGACAGGTGAATGGTGACACAGGCGGCTGTAGCTGCTAGCTCTCTGCGTGTTTGTGCTGTTGGAGTGTTTTGGAGCATGTTTAGTGACATTAGCTGACAGTAATATGGCTGCTGTGAGGTTACTGTACCAACAGGCCGCCCAAGAAGTCAGAGCGAGAGCGCGGGGGGACTTTTAGGATTGTATTTGGAGGTTACTGAGCTCCAATGAGCCGGTATCTGTGTCTGTGTGATGCACCCGTGCAGCTTGCTAACATGCTAATTCCGGTGATTAAAGGGTGATGGTGTAATAGCTGACTGTCTCAGTGACTCAGTGCAGATGAAGTCCTGGATGTTTTGAGTCACACAAATGTTCTCAGGGCATTTTCACACCTGTGGGTCGTTTGCTCTGCTCCGATCCAGTCGATGAGTTTGTAATCGTGTAGCTTTGACTGGTTTGGTTTGTTTTCAATCACACCTGCACAAACGACCCGCACCAAGCTCTAACCCGAGGTCGATTTAAATGGACTAAACATAGTCTTCAGCATGATCTGAAGGAGACGCCATTTTTGTTTTTACAGTGTGTGCATTAACAGGTATTCATTCTACAAGCTCACATCTGTGAATCTGTAAGTCTTCGTGTCGCACATACAAAGAGCCGCACACATCTCGACTCTTCACGGGTTGCTGTGGTACAATTGGTGGTGAAGCAGGAGCTGAGAGTGAACGGTGCAGGAAACATGAGCAACAGTAGACAAAACCACAAACACTTGGCTGTGTGCACAACTTATCTGTAGTGAAGTTTGAGGGTCTTGCAAACTGCAGGAGTTTCCTGTGTTGGCAGGCGTGCAGATGAGTCAGCAGCAGGTCTCTGTTCGATTCCCGGTGACCCGCAGCTTTACTGAATGTCACTGATTTGTTTTCCACATTTCCACATGCTTTGCCTGCAACTGTCCAAAAATAAAGAACAGAGATGTGTGTGGGTGGGGGTGGGGGGTCTGGCCCTGATCGGGTCTCTGATCGGTGCAGCTGTTTGTGCCTCGGACTCATCAGCACCTCCAACACTCATGCCGAGTCTTTGGAGGAATCTCTTCATCCAGCTCTTCATTGTTTCTTAAACGTTTGATCTGCGGCGGCCGCCCTGCCTGACGTCAGCAGGCGGATGCTATCTCCACCACCTACATGGCGATAACGCCCACAAAGACGCCGAGGGCCGCGGGGACGTACTGTACGCTCCTCTGTGTTTATTGTCCCTTTCATTTTTTTTTTTTTCATCTCCTTTTCTCCACCTCTCACTCGACTCGCTGTCCTCAGCAGCGCCATGGCAACACAGGAGATGAATGTCGACAAAGAAAATCCAGACGGCAGGAAAATGGAGGAGGAGGAGGAGGAGGGGTGAACCTGCACAGAAGGACAAGGAAAGATTTAGTGAGGCTTTCAGTAACACTGTGAGGGGGGTGATGATAAAATGGAGAGCCGCTGCCCTCCTCTTCGTCCCCAACAGAAAGATTTACAGCTGCTCTCCAGTATATTTAGCAGCAGAGCTCATGAAACGAGTGCTTCTTCATCGTCTCCGCGGCACTTCGGTCCTGGGAGGACGGGCCAGCTCTATTTAAAGCTTTATGGAGTTTCAGGGAAACCGTTGAATGTCGGTGCGGACGTTTTCATGAGCGGGAAAGTCAGCGGATGGCATTTAAGCATTTATGATAGGTTTATAACGCTGCAAGCAGAAACACGAGTGGGTCTCACAGCAGACAGAAACTTACATGAGTTTAAAGTTTATGTGCCATGTTTTTTTCTTTATCACATCAGTAAGATAGATTTATTAATTTGTTTTCAAAAACACATTTGTAACATGTTTTACTGAGATTTTCCTGTCCCGAAACTAAGTGGTGTAAACTAACAGTTCCTGCTGTAAACAGGTTTGAATCCTTCCCTTAAACACTGCATTCTGGATCTGGACCAAATGGGCTCCTCCTTTTCCCCGTTTGTACCGATTCAGTTTTCGGGAACTTTGGTTCAGTAGTTTTCGTGTAATTGAGAAACAGTGAAAGTGTGTAACTGAGTAATAAAGAAAAATCCAAACCTCGGTACAACTCAAAGTCTTGACCTCAGAACTTCGACTCAACATATTTACTCTTAAATTCATCTTAAGATCAAATAAATGTAAAGCTTTTAAAAACCCGTTGGTTGGTTAATCGTCCGACTCATCGCTCTCTTCTCTTTATATAAAATGAAGTTTGGTCTTTGGGGTTCATCCATAGCCTGGTTTAAAGGACACGGTGGCCTCAGGTCATCAGGATCAGCAGCTACGTAGAGCGAGGTGTCATCGTCGTACAGATGTAAGTCTGTATTTCTTTGGTGTATTTCCTCTGACTTATGGATCAGATAACTGTTTGAAAGACGTGTCCTGGGCAGAGCCTGGTGGGACACCATGTCAGAGGTTTAGTGTCTGTAAGAGAAGCTTTTAATCAGTGTTTTCATCAGTGACCTCGGGCCCAACACGGCGCTTACAGCAGAAAATGTTTTAAGGATTTAAGGACTAAAATTGAGACAAACATGATTCACTAGAAAGTCTTGTTTTATTGAAAATATGACCACAACTTTAGACTCTTGATATCAATCTAGTAAAAATTATACAAATTAAAGCTCCATGACAGTTTTAAATGCAGTATATCCACCATACTTCATTTAATAAGAAAACATTTATTTCGTTTGGAAAAAAGGAAGCAGACGAGCGGGTGGATAAAACCAGACTGACCACATTTTGGCCCAGCTTTCAGACTAGGACCACTCCTACTTACATACTGATATATATTTTTTTAGCAGGCAGTAAAGAATGAAGACAGAGCCGACGTAGAGTCATGTGACTCTGATGCTGACGGTGCATGTTGATTAAAACGAACACTTTGCTTCATCATGTGACAGATTGAGACTCATCTGTAGTTCCTGTTCTCAGGTTTATGACCTTAAAAGGAAAATGTACAAAATCACATAATGAGGTGAAAATCGCAGAATAACGGCATGCCATTTAAAAACAGAGAAATGATGAGTCCAGGTTACAACTGCATATTATAAATCATAGTTTTTAATTTATAACATTTAAATGACTAAAGAAAAATTTTATATTCTAGATTTATTAAAATCATATCTATGCTGCACTACAGAAATAAAAAATGGTCTCCTTGATACGTGCATACATCCATTCATCTCTGATGTTCCTGTGGGCCGGATTTGGACCCTTTGGTGGCCTGTTTCTGGCCCCAGGACCACATGTTTGCCACCAATGCTCTAAATGAACTGTGCCGTCGTGACCGCCACTCCTGTGATCTCCACACCGGGAAAACTCGGAGTCTTCCCTGCTGACTCATTTTCGGAGTCTGAAGTAGGACAAAGGTCAGCTGGACCAACCCCGCTGAGAGGGAGGAGGAGGAGGAGGAGGAGGAGGAGGAAGACTGTGTGAGGTTTCCAGACTGCAGAGAGCGGAGATCAGAGGACCAACTTCCTCCCTGCCTGCGCTCTCTTTAAACGCACACACACACACGCTCTCTCTCTCGCTCATCCTCTCGTCAGCCCTGCAGTCTGCTGTTGCTGTCTGCTCCACACAGACGGAGGCTCGCCGACCGGCTGCCGAGCGATGCTCTCTCACCCCGTCGCCGCGTTAATCTCCCCCAGAGGCTCCGCGCTTTCTCCCCCCGTCACCCCCGCGCCATGACGAGCGTTTATCCCCACTGACAGGAAGAGGACGACCGCGGTTCAGCTACTCTCCCGGTCACCTCCGTCAGCTCCTCTGCAGCCTCCCTGTTTGTGTCTGAGAGGAAGAAGACGAGGAGGTGGGGTGGGGGGGGGGACCCAAGGTGGAGTGAAGCCCCCTCCCATCGTCTGTTCTCCAGCCAGCACCACCTCTGCCACCCCGCAGCCTGCAGCAGGAGCGAGGAGGCGCAGAGGAGGCGACACACCACCTTCAGCGCAGCAGCAGCAGCAGCAGTATCAACATGCTCAACTCTGTGTGGTACGCCAAAAAGATGGGCCGCCGCATCATGGGCACCCTGAGGAGAACCAAGCGGCTCCACCGGCGCCTACTGGTAGGTCGCCCCCCCCTCCTCCAGCTCCTCCACCTCCCACCTATGAGGAAAATAAATCCTCCTAAAGGTGAGGAGGTAGGGGGAGGTGCTGCAGCGTGCAGCGTGACTCATTTCCTAGCACGTGTGTTCATACGGTCATGCACTCCCCGTGTGTGTGTGTGTGTGGTGAACGTATTGATCGGGCCGTCTGCTGCGTGACGCTGCTGGCTGATGTGTAAAAGTTGCAACAGGAGATCTGCTGCTGCTGCGTCATGTGTCGGCTCACGCACAAACGCTCACATCTGGCCCAGAAACGCCCTCGATCAGCATCCAGCAGATTTACGTCGTGATAGATAACATGCGGCAGCGCGCGCGTGTCACTGAGGTGATTTGTTGACAAGGCTGCAGCGGCTGTGAGCGGGTTTTTACATTAATGTGTCGTCTTAGCGCGTGAATGTTCCAGAGCTGTGCTTTGAATCTGACGGCGAGGACGAGGCGGCGCTCGGAGTCTCGGGGGTCCGTGTTGGTGTCACACCTGTGCAGGTTTCCCTGACCCGCTCTCTGCCTCTGTGTGGCTACGCTGAACAGGTTTACCTGCATAAACAGCAGCATCATGTTCTGGGCAGATGTGAGGAACCCCTGCAGTAGCACATGCCTTCCCTGGCGTTGCCTAGCAACCTCTAGGCTCCTGACACACAGCGCTACCCGACCACCTCCCCCCATTTACTGACACACACACACACTCATACGTTAACATACATGCTCGTCCGCAGCTGTATTTTTATCACAGCGAGGTTGTAACGGGTGGCGTCATGGTTACAGTGCGCTATGACGCGATGCACGGACGACGTGGAAGGCGTTTTCGGTGGCAACGAACCAGCTGAGGATCGTTTAGCAGCTAAAAAGGTGATAATTCCTCCCAGGTGCTTTCACGCCTCCCGGGTCGGATCATATGTTGATGTTCAGTTCATTTGTGCTGCCTCCGGGTGGAGGATCAGACTCTGTTACAAACGGGAACACGCTGGACTTCCCAGGGATGCACCGATCCAACTTTTCCATCTCTGATTCAGCTCCTACGACACCTGACCACGTAGCATCGTTAATGTTACTGTGTAATCCTCACGGTGAGAAAGAGACTGGAAGTCATGTTTGTCACTGTGGGCTCCGTCCACAGGCCGATTCTCCTGTGACCCAAGTATCTCATCAGTGTCTGCTTCATCGTTCCTCCTGTTCTCATCGGTCACATCAGGTGGTCCTGGCAGGATTAAACAGTCTGAAGTCAGACTCGTGGTCATTGTGTGGGTTAGTGTTGTTCTTCGACTACACAGAGAAAGGAACGATGTGAAATGCACAGGTGTGGTCCTTCAGGAGGCGAGCAGCACATCATCTGTGCGTAGGTCCGAATGCTGATTGGTTGAAATGTTGTCATGAGCAGGAAGGTTGGTGACATAAAGTTTTGTAAAGTCTCAGTGGCTCTTCTGCCTCTTTTCATGATCCATAACGATACACTGAGATAAACCACTTACAGATGGACGTCTGAGTTTAGTTCTTGCTCTTAGTAAATGAAGTCATGGCCAAAATATCTGCACATTTTCACGGGAAATAATAAGAGTGGTGATAATCCAGCTGTTGACACGAACATCACGGCCCAACAAACACGCCAACGAGCGAGTTCACACGCTGGAATCAAACCTCGGGTAGTTTTGTAGTTTCAGAGCTGATCGTGACGACTCCTGGATCAGAGGCCACGCAGGAGGTGAGACGAGGACTGGAGCTGATGATGGGAAAGTTTGATTGTTTATAGTTTGTGAGTCATCGTGAGATTGCAGCTGTCAGACGATCATTAGCTGCATTTCTTCAGAGAGAGATATGACACCCAGCAGGCAAACGGAGCTAAAAGCACCATTAATGACTGCTGTACATGAGCACAGTGTGAGGAAACGGTAATAATGTGACGTGATGACTGAAGTGCTGTGTTCGGTGCGGGGCTGTTGAAATACGCGGTTTAATTACCCCGAGCAGCAGGCGTTACTTTGTTTGGCAGGTGAACCTGATGCAGGTCTGTGTTCATGTCAAAGTTACTCTAATTACATCCAGACATCACCAAAGTCCAAATCTTTCATCTTTCTGACAGTTGAATTGTTAAATGGAAGATTTTACTTTAAGATCCAAAGTGACTCTCCTGTTAAACTGGGAAGGTTGGTAGTTCTACTCCTCTGTTCCCTCGTGGGTAGTTTAGTATTCGGGCAGAGCAGTCCAGACGGGACTCGGAGCGCTGATTCATGGCTGTAATCTGTTTCCTGTCCCATCAGGCGTGACTCATGTCGACAAAAAAAAATTAAAGATATTCATAAACTTTACGGGCAAACCTCAGTAAATGTTTGAGGTATACTTGTTTCTCTTTCACAGATTGTTTCTTGGCTTATTAAATGAGAGCATCTGTTTGATTGGGTGGTTTGTGAGCTGTTTCAATGATATCAAACTTTGATTGGTTAAAGACTCGACCCGCCCGCTGGAGGGTTTGTTTGTGGTGCACATATGTCTGAATTTAATCCATGAAGTTGGAGATGTCAGACGTAGAAACAATAGAGCAACAGTTGAAGGTAAACCCTAACAACATGGGGTCAGCTACTTCAGTGATAACGCTGCAATCACCCATAAAACGGGGTTCTTCCTCTCAGTCGCTGCCAAATGTTTGCTAACAGGGGATTGTGGTGGTGTTGGGATTCTCTGATTCTCAAATTGAACCAACCTGAACAGAATTTAAATGATTTCGTTCTAAAAGTAATTTTCTGGAGTTTTCTGGCTAAAAACCCTTCAGTGGGCACGATTGATCCACCTGTAGTTAAGTCAGTGAATCTGTTTTAACTTACTGAACACAAATCTGTGGATTTTTTCTCTCTTAGTTTTTATAAAGGCTTAGAAAAGCAAACAGCAGAAATCGTTTCTATAAAACTGCTCCTCTAGCTGCTGCTGTTATGGAGTAACAGAACACAAACTGGCCGGAAACTATCGCTATATGCAGATGATGTCATTTTGTAAAAGCACAAATTGAAATGGATCGTTCCTAAAGCTGGTTGTAAAAGTCCTCCACGGTTCTGCTGTTAACCTGCTGTGTTCCTGCAGTTTCCTGTGAAATGAGGTCGCTTTCAGTTTCTGTGATGTGGATAAAGGTGTTTGGATTGTTCACACCTTCAGCCAGACTTTTATTTTGGAGGCCGGGTGTTGTGTTCTCACACCTGAGATTAATATTTTCTTTAGTGTTGGAGAAAGGACGGCGAGAGAAGCTTTAGTCTGTATAAACCACTTTCCCTGCAGCAGACTTCAGAGCTCCTGCTGCATAAATTTGCACGTTAATGAGGAAGGAGGAAGACTACTTAGGTTAATCCTCCACGGCTCCTTTACATGACTAAAACCACCCATGTTGTGTAGAACAAGCAGTGCCATTGAAAAGCTGTTGGTATTTGTGAATCGCTGGTTTGTTTACAGTGCAGCCGTGTGCTGACGTGAGTGGCCTGTAGGTGGAGCTGCAGACGCACAGCAGCAGTTTGATCCTAATCTCCAGCAGATCCTCGGTGTTTCCAGGGCTGCTGCCCTCACCGTGGAGTCATGATGTGGCTGTAAACACTGGGTGATGACGGAGCACAGAGATGAGCCCTGATGTGTTTGTTTGTGTACTGTGACACACTCGGTGCGTCGACTTTCTGCTGTTTGTGAGTCATGTGGCTCAGTCTCCATGACGGCGTCGTATGAGCAGATTTACATTAGTAGAAAGTCGAGGTGTCTCTCCATCGTCGTAAATGAAGGTGAGGCATTCAGGGGCTGTGGGGAGAACACACCGGTTGACTCTGGCCGCGCTGCTATTTTACATCCATTTATGAAATCAAACCTCTGTCCAATGAACCCCACGCCGCCTCCTGTGCGATGGTTATTCTGTCGTATAAATAATTTGTCTGTTCACAATGAGCCTGAATGCTCTGAGTCCATATAATGAACCATCTGCCACAACAGGAAGTGCGTTCTTAGCTTTGAGTTTTGGTACAGACTTGATTATTTTCAGTGAAACGCAGTCTTTGGATGTTGGTGTGGAAATGTCAGGGTTCATGATGTGCAGGTATAAGTGTGAGGTTTCAGTGTTAAACTTCTCTGCTGCAGCTCGTTCTCCTCACTACAGTTTGTGTTGTCATCACAGACAAACTGCGCACTCAGGAAATCCCAGGAAACAAAATCAGCATTTATGATGATTTTTGAGCCAAAATCTTTTGTTTATGTAGCTTTGGAACAGTTTGGCATTTTTAAGTGTTTCCAACATAATCTGTGGCCAGTTTCAACAATATTTTGCTAAATGTGAATAATTTATCACCTCACTTGGAGGAAAACACAGTGTCAGAGCGACGTTCCTGCAGAGCTGCACCTGTAACCAGGCCGTGGAGGTCTGATGGAGTATACATCCATCAGGAGCGTCCACGCGGCTGTGGCGGAGCAGATTTTATTTAAGTGAAAAGACAGAAGGCCTGTGTGTTTTTCACCTCCAGCTACAGGTGGAGCTCTGTGGAGACGCAGCAGCCTGTGAGGATCGTCGGGTTTTTCTCTACAGCCGAGGCTTAAAGCGGCTTCCTGCCCGCCTGCTGCTAACCGGGAGTCCTCGTCGCACTCCCCCCTCGCTGCTGACACGCATGCCACTGTGTCTGAATCCGGGGGCAGCATCGATTATTCATGCAGCGAGTGGAGCTGCCCGCCACCTCCCTCGTGCTGACATGTGCCTCGCTCGCTGGAGCCGATTAATTGGCAGGAGAACGAGAGAAGACGAGAGGGAGGGTGTCACAGAGAAAGAGCAGCCGGCAGGGAGGGGTGAGCCGGGAGAGAAGCGAGGGAGTGTTACTGTCCTGTGGTGCCGGAGGTGGAGGAGTAACACGGCGGAGTTTGGAAGTATCGCCGTCTCGTCGCAGGCGTTGAACATTCTGGACTCGAAGGAAGCATCTTTCATTTACTATTTATCCTCCTCCCCCTCCTCCCCCAGCTTCTCCTCCTCTGTTTGGGAAGATGACCACTCATTACCTGCGGCAGGACTTCCCGTCTAAAGCCGTGAACGGCGAGAAGAAGCTGCCGCGGGTCAGCGCCAACCTGCAGGAGTCCATCGCCCACCTGCACCCTCTGCAGAGGCAGCACGCCATCGAGCTCCACCGACAGCAGCAGCAGCAGTCGTTCAATCACCCGCAGGTCCAGGCGTCGCTGTCGACCTTCACCACCTGCACTGTGCCGGCGTCCTGCCGAGCTCGCAGTCGGTTCCTCAACCTGCGGGACAGCGTGAAGAAAAGCCCGACCAAGAGTACGGCCAAAGTCCTCAAGAGCGCCAGGAAGGAGATACCCTGGGTTCCCTTTGCTTACAGCAAGGTAGCGACATCATGTGACCTGTTCAGAGATTTTTATTTTTTCCACTGTGGGAACTAAAACTTAGTCGATTGAGCGCCGTACGTTTAAAGAAGTAAACGATCGCTTTGTTAGAAAGGAGAGAGAGTGGAAGCTAAAGGCTGTTACACAGAAACGAGCAGCAGACGATGGGTGGGTGGGTGGGTGGGCTTGGTGAATGGATGGAGGTTGTTCCACTTCCTCTAACCACTGATTGCATTTCTAAAGGACACAGAGATTGTAGCACAGAGTCAGATCAACAAGTGCTGATGTTTGTAGAGTTTCAGTAAAATCAGCTGAGACTAAAAGCTACAGTCAGGTTTCGGGAGACGCTCTCAATGATCTGAGTCTTTGTATGAAACAAACTCAAACCTGCTGCTGCTGAAAAATCCTGGTGAGTTCAAGGTCACATTGGACAACTGGCCGTTTTGGTGATGGTGGTTGTGGTGACATGTAGAGCAGTTTGTACAGTGTTGTAGCAGGAGTGTGTGTGTGAATGAGACCTGTGGTCAGTCAGATTGAGTTACTACAGTTCATAGAGAATCGATGGACTGTGTGTCCACGTGTGACAGCCACATCACCCTGCCATCACATTTAAATCCATACTTCAAACACTCTGCAGCGCCTCGTCTTTTTTATGATCCAATAAATGAGTGTTGGTGTGATCCACGTGCTTTGGTTGGGGATTCATCTGCTGCACATTTTGAAGCTCCCATCTTTAAGTGGTCGTTTGTGATCACACCTCTGCTACATTATGGCTTCATCACCGATTTGGTCCAAAGCGTCTGTGGCTCCTCCCACCAGCGGACATTCAGATCCATGTTTGGATGCAGCGAGCTAAGAAAAAACTGCAGCTACACTTTTAACGAGGAGGTAACGAGGGGCTCGGGGGGGGGGGTTGTTTAATCTGTGTGGCTTCGCTGGTACACTGAAGACTAAAGTGACACACGTGCCTCATTTACTGAAAGCAGGACACAGATTCGCTGTAATAAACCAGCAGGGGGAGACACCTCTGACCTTGGTTAAGACTCTGCTGATGAGTTCATGGTTTCAGGCTCCAGTTTCGTGTCCTGTTGAATAAAACGCGGTGCTCGTGTTGGAGATGAAGGACCATTAAAGTTAAAAGGACCACAACGGGATATTTAGGGCGGGGCTACCACGTGATTGACTGAAAGTCAAGATGGGGAAAATGGTCAGCTTGAGGCTGTCCATCTTTTATATACAGACTATGATGATACGTTTGGGGTCGTGTGGAAAAGATGTCGTCAGGTAAAATCATCAACTGTAAAATGCTCTGAGAGAAAAAAGGAAAAATAATAATTATGGTGTAATTTTATAAACTCCAGGTGGGCTCAGCTGTGTTAATGATATTTATACTGAAGTAGGGCAGGGCCATATGGCCAAAAATATATATCACGATATATATTTGAAAATTTGCGATAACGATATAACTGACGATATAATTTCTGCGAGACAAAATACAACTCCACAACTCTACTAGCGCAAAAAAACCCCATCCATTTATTTTACTTAAACAAGCAGCTGTTTTTTTATGTGCATTAAATAGAGGTGGGAATCACCATACATCCCACGATACGATACTATCACAATACTTAACGCACGATACGATATTATTGCAATTTTTTAAAAATATTTTGCGATATTCAGATTCTGTACATAAAGGTAAACTTTATCAATATTCATTTTATCTAATAACAAATCTCACACTCAGTCTTTCTCTCATTTCAGTCAGTTTTATTGTTGACAAACTGAACGGTTTGTATTACAGTCTAGTCCAACTTAACTGAATGCAACCATCTGGTACAATTATAGCTATTCTGAACTATGCAATTTGTGAAAACTATGCAGCCCCTTCAGCAACTGAAGAATTTGAAAGTAAATTAAAATAAAATATTATTTTACATTAAATAAAAAAGTTTTAAACTTAATTAAAATAAAACATGTCTTAAATTAAAATAAGCAAACTCGTGTTTATTGCTGCCATAAAAAAAGTTAAACACATTTGGACAGAGAAGGAATGTCAGGATTCTTGCTCAGAAAAAGGAGCTGATCAACATGCTCTGAAGTCAGAGCATGTTCCAGTCCACAAAAACTTCTTTTGTAACAAAATATCGATTTCTGCTGTCCCTGTATCGATACATTATTAGCAAACAAAATATCACGATACTACACAGTATCGATTTTTTCCCCCCACCCCTAGCATTAAAGCTATATAAACATTTAACAGTGCAAATGCAAATTCCTTGCTGAAAGTTTAACCAAAAGGCATTTCCAGTAGAAATGGGCTGACATATCCTGAGCATAACCATGTATAATATCCACTGAAGTTAAAAAGAGGTGCTTTGCAACATTAAACTGCAGTGTGCCAAATAAAAAAGTCAAATACATATTTTTCAGACCATAAGGTGCACAGGATTATAAGGCAGATTAAGCGAAACAAAGCAGTCAGATAAATCAAACTTTATTCAACTCATTCTTCTTGCTTCCTCCACTTCTGTACCATTGATTCATTAATGCTGTATTCTATCACAGCTGCTCTATTCCCATGTTGTTGCAGTATATTAATGACTAACCTCGTTTTGTGGATGGATTATCTCAGTTGTTCTCCTGACTGAAGTTTGGTCCGTTTACAGCATCCTGCCATGAGATTGCATTTGTCTCTAACCATCGGGAACCCTCACGTTAACTTTTATCGACTGGAAAACGGTTAGCGTTCATCCTCCAGCTTCACTGTTTGTTATGCTAACATAGCTGTGTCGCTAGCGATCACATAGCACATCATTATATACCAGCTAGCCCAACTTCAGTAACCCTACAAACGTCACTGCTGTTTAGTTTCCCGTCTTCATTTATGTTGGAAGTGACAGCAGAGCTGTACGTTTGAATTTTTTCAGAAATCTCTCAGTCAGAACATGAGAGATGCTCAGGTGGAAAACTAGCGAGCTAACTTCCTGCTAACTTCTAACTCCGTTAAATGTAATAAATTCTGTTTTCATGGATGCCTGGATGTTAAACTTAATTGTTACACCTGGTAAAGCAGCAACGCTGATCATTTTATTAAAGATGAAAGAATTTAGACAGTTTTTAACTCTCAGTGATGTTCGTTTGACTTCGGGACCATAAAGGACGGAGTTTAGGACCCAGATTCCTCCCAGATTTACGAGCACCTTAGTCCGACAAATACGGCAATAACGACGGCCCGCTTGCATGTTCTACAAAAAAATGTGCTTTGTTGTGTATCTGATGGACAAACACCAAACCAGTTCCACATCACTGAAGTTGCACCATTTTTACAAACCAATTCTGGTTCATCTGTTTCACTCAACAATCCACTTTCCCCATTCTCATTCTCTGTTACCGCCGTGCTTTTTCGGCACTGCGCATGCGTGTTTTACCCATATTCTATCGCGATATTTCATTTTCTTATCGTTGCCTAGCATTGTACCGGTATTACCGTGAACGGTATAATATGGCCCAGCCCTGTACTGAAGGACTGATGTTATGTCAGCGGTGTAAGTTCATCAGGGTCAAACATTTTCAGCTTGGAAACCTGTTTGGTCAATAAATCGATTGACGTATTGGGTGTCTGATTGGTGGTTTTGGTTGTTGTTGTGGATTTGATGGTGTATCATCTGTCACTCTCTGATAGATGAAATCATAACCTCTGCCCTCTCGGTGTGTTGCTGCGTTTGTTAAACCAGTTTTGTGTCTTTTGGGAGTAATTAAGCCTCATTGTCAGCAGCTTTCCGGCGAGCAGCGCCGCAGAAGTAGGGCTGGCGGATCAATGCGGTCGATGTGCGGGGCTAATTTTAGCGGCTGTTGGTTTTCCATGGGCTCCGGGTTCTGCTGCTGCAGCACAACAATTAAGCCTCTTGGAAACGCAGCGGCGCTTCCTGCCAGCAGCTTCACAAGGTCCTGCTGTTGCATAACAGAGGTCACAGCGGTGAGGGCCGCCACTCGCTCCTCTGTGATGGTTTCATGTGCACACAGCAGGCCTTTGGAAGGTGCACGCAGGGGTGTTAAATTTAAATGTAGAAGTGAAAGAAAAAATATCTTTGACTGAAACAGGAAACAGAAAAAAGATCTCAGAAATCCTGTTTTTAATTCATGGCTTTTTGAAATTTCTAGAAACAAACCCTGATTTCATCCACTCAAACACTGTCACACACATGCATCACGCATGCACATATTTATGGGTTGTGTCTGAACAGTATACAAAGGTTTTATTTTGTGTATTTTGATTCTTAGTAGATGAATAAACAACAGCATGGCTGCAGTATAAAGACGATCCACTCTGACCTGTTGGGGTCTCAGAACTCATCCTGCAGACTTTTAAAGGCTGTTTGTTTCTCGAGCTGAAACTCATGAGTGAAGCTGCTGCCGGTGTGCCGTTCATGGGCGGATTGTGCTGAGGCTGCTGCTGTCGGGGAGCGCTGGTGCTAGTTAAAGTTAGCTTGTTCTGCAGTGTTCAGGTCAAAAACAACATCCAAATGTCAGATGCTATAGTTCCCCAGGAGCACGTAGCATTGCAATGAGAGGTCTGACGTCTAATACGCAGCACTGGTAAAAACGTCTGCATGTGATTGGCCAGCTGCTGGCTCGTTCAGACCAGTGATGATGTTTCCACTAAAACCAGTTACGAGTTCACCTTTGAATCAAATGCCGAGCCCGTCCATCATGAAATGAAGAGGCTGCTGTGGAGTGAAAAACAAAGCCTGAAGGCGACGCTGGTTATGCTCGACGGCATTTGTGACCAACCATAGAACCACAATAGAAACGTGTTCAGCAGCACACGAGTGAATAAAAAGTGTCTCCAGACTGAGTCGGAGCTGAAACTCAACAGCAGCGAGGACGATGCTGTCGTAGTTTTAATGTGGAGCAAAGAGGCGGAGCCATCAGTCGTGTTAGCGATAAAGCTACAGTGACGCTGTAGATGGTAAAGTTAAAGGCGTGTCTTAAATTTGGCAGCTGTGCTGTGTTCAGGTACATTTATTTAACATCGTTTACAGATATTTACTTGTAAACCTGCCAGCTGATCGTTTATTGGAGCGGAATGAAATCGGTCCTCGAGCTCTTTGTTTGATTTTTGGGAGTTGAAGGTGCCTTTAGACGGGGAACGATCAGTGACGTCATAGTGAACATGTGGGTGTGCAGTTTGAGCGCTCCTTTAGCGTCAGTAGAAACTCGGACATGAGGTCGCAGATACAGCTGTGACCTTTGACCTTTGAGGGTCTGTGCCAATGTCATCACTGGCTGTCGGGCTTACAACTCCCAGATTGAAATATCCGCTGCTTTTCAGTAATGACATAAAGGACATCGCCCCCCTGCTGAGGCTGTACCGAGGGACTGAGGATTTACCCCACACACACACACACACACACACACACACACACACACACACACACACACACACACACAGAGGAGAGATGGCTTTAATCCTCAGAGCAGCAGATGGGCGAGTTTGCCACATCAGGATCGTCAGGTGTCACTCACAAGGTGACCTCCTGTGATTGGCCGACCTCTCTGACACTTGGCGGTCCTTGTCTGTCAAACTCCTCCCATCTGGCACCTCGGCTCGACCTAAACGAACGCCCCCTATCAGTCAGCATGCACATAGACATATACATCCTCTCCTCCTCCTTCTCCTTCACCGGCTGTTCATCTATGTCTAACCTTTGACCCCTCACCATGCTATTGTTCAGCAGGCCGAGGCCGCCCCGCCTTCCTCACCCATAATCCCCGTGATCCCAATCTCGCCAATCCCAGCCGAGACCACCGCCATCCCTCCAACGTCACAGGTCTCCTTTTTTTGTTCCTTTTTGACTTTCCTCCTCTCCTTCCTCTCTGCTCCATCCCTCCATCCTTCCCTCCTTCCATCCTCACTTCCCTCCTCGCTCATTTGGCTCTCCGCCTTTCTGTCGAGTTGGGTTTTCCGTGTCGGCCGTCCAGCTGTGGCGCTGATGAAGTGAGCAGATTAGAGATAGAAACAGCGGGAGGAATGCCACGCTCCCCCCGTTTGACTTTTCAGAGCCCATCTGGCTCCTCCCGGGCGAGCGAGCGAGGAGGGAGAGTTAGAGTAGACGAGGAAGACGAGGTGAAGGAGCAGCTTCTCCCCTCCTGCACGACTGGATTTGATTGATTTTCTTGATTTGTTTCTTCTTTTAAGGCTTCATGCTTCAGAACTGCATCTTCTGCAGCGTGAAGCGCCACCATGTACGTACCGCTCGTGCTCGCTAATCTGTGCTCAAATCCTCGGGCTTCCTGTTTTAGCATCATGAGGAGAGTTAGTCTTTTAGCAGCTGCGCGGCGGCCGACCCGGGCGCAGTGTGGGGTGTGATCGGAGGGGTGGAGGTTCAGGGGGCTTTCTTTATTGTGAGGGTGTTTGTAGGGTGGAGATGTTTTTCCTCTGTGATGTTCTGACGTGTCTCCTCGTCTCTGCAGGCCAATCCTCCGCCTGTGGTGGTCAACGCAGACAGCCTGGACACACCTCCATACGTGAGTGCTGCTCATTTCTGAATGGATGCATGAGTGAGGGATGGATAGATTGGAAGATGATGACAGATGCATGAAGGGATGATACGTGTGTTGATGATTTTATGGATAAAAGATGGAGTCATGGGTGGGTGGGTAGATCCACAGACAATGGATGCAGGACTCTGTGGATCTGCATATGTTTGGTAACTCCATCTTCACCGTGGGTCCAGCTGGAGCCTCACCTGCCTAGCATTGGACCCGTCTTTATTAAATTGATGTTTGCCTCCGGTGGACTCGGGCTGCTGTCAGCACGGCGTCGCTTCAGTTTCACCTGACGGGGAGAAATATTTGAAGAAGCATCTGCTTCGCTCTCCTCTCCCCACATCAGTTCAGAGTTCAGTGCTGCAGCACGTTTCTGTTAATTGGACGGTTTAAAGGAAATGTGTCAGATCAGAGTCGGTGAGTGAAGCTGTGGGCAGACGGCTGCGTCACACGAACCTTGAACTTCAGGTTTAAGAGTAGAAAATAAAAACTCTTCAGTTCTCCGAGGTCAGACGTGAGCCTGAGGAGCAGGAGGAGGCTCAGTTAAACCCTGGACTCAGTGAAGTGTTTCTAATGAAGTACAGTAGAGTCTGTGTTCTATTAACGCGTTTGCTTCCTATAAACTGCTGCTGGGAGGAGCCAACAGGTGAGCTGATACCTGTGTGTGTGTTTGCAGGTGAATGGGACGGAGGCCGATTATGAGTACGAGGAGATCACGCTGGAGCGGGTAAGCTGCCTTTCCTTTTTACTTCCCTGTGAGTGACAGCCGTGCTGCTCGCCGCCAGAGCCGCCGTATCTCCGTCGCGTCTTTACAAGCCACATAAACGGGCCGCGGTCTATGACTCAGAGGACAAGCGACCCGCCGCCTGATGCTCTCTGTTTGACTTTGAGGCGCTGCTTTCATGGACCTCTGATGCAGGACCGACGGCTGCCTGCACCAAACCTCTCGACAGTCTGAGATTTTGGGGGAAACGAGGACGTAATGAATGAACCAGATTCTGTTAAACAAAGCAAAAGTTTCTGATCCTGTCACACAAACAGTTTCTCTTTAATCAGCTCTGTTTTAATCCTCCTCGCTGCCTCTGGTATTATCCTCCACATTGTTACCGTCTTCCTCCTTTTTTCTTGTCCTAATTTTGCTCCTTTAAGTGCAAATTAGTAGTGCAGCTTTAAAAAAGTCTCACAGGGTCTGCCTGTCATTCTGTCTGCGGTCTAACCGGCCTCGGTGTTGTTTTTATCATCAGAACCAAAATGTTTCCACACATGAAACAAACTGAATCTGATGCCCGTTCACAGCAGTGAACACGCCGGATGTCCACCGCGGCAGGAACCAGTCATTCTACACAATAACTGCACATTTATAAAATTTCAGTGTAGAACGACATTTGAACCAGTGAAGGTAAAAACAAAAAACACTTTTAAGACGAAAATGTTTAACGGCGCCTCGGAGCCGGTGCACACTCTCAGGTTCTGGATGTTTGCTGATGTTATCTGATTGGTGCAAACTTGTGCCGGGTGATTCGCGTAGCGGAATCTGCAGACGTGTTCATGCTTCGTTGTTCCAGCTGTCACTTCTGCTCCTCTTGGCTGCGGTTCGAGGTTTTCCAACATGGCGTCAAACTTCAGTCGTCACTGATCAGCAGCATCGTCGCTCTGTCGTCGGCTTTTATTGTGAAGCGCTGGCAGGAAGTGTGAATCCTGAGCGTGCTCACAGATGCGGATCGTTACTATTAACACTGTGATCACTGTGGTTTCCAGGGAAACTCGGGGCTGGGCTTCAGCATCGCAGGCGGCACCGACAACCCTCACATCGGTGAAGACCCCAGCATCTTCATTACCAAAGTGATCCCTGGAGGAGCAGCAGCGCAGGATGGACGGCTCAGGTGAGGCAGCAGGAAACTGTTTGTTGGTGAAGGAGGTGTGACTGATGTCTGAGCGGAGGCTTTCTCCTCACTCACAAACATGTCGTCCATTTTTGATCCCTCGGTCACGTCAGTAGCAGAGGGCGCAGATTTTTTTTTTAAACTGCTGACCTGAAACTGAAAAACCAACATATCCTACAACACCCAGAATGCTTTGCAGCAATTCCTTCCATGCTGCTGCTGCTTTAGAGCGTAGCTGCTGTGGAGGACAGGCTGTTAAGCTGATCAGGGAGCAGTTAGTGGGGACAGAGGGAACAACATGTGACTCACACAGGTTTCTAACATTAACTTTTCTAAGATCACAAACTTTATTAGCTTTCACTTTTTACCGGCTCAGCTGTCCGGTCAGCTTGAAGCTGGCCTGACGGATTCGGCCTCGTATAAAAACACATGCAGTGAGAGAAGGACCTCTGAGACGTGTGAACTGTCCCTTTAAACGCCTCGGTCTGCAGTCAGAGGTGGTGTCCTCACAGCCGGACCCCCGCTGTGTCCTGCAGCCTTTCATGGCTCATTCATAATGCAGAGTCTGTCACACCTGATCCAGGTGATGATGATGAGGACGAAGAGTACAGCCTCAGGTTTCCTTTAAACTGTTTGGAAGTTTGGATCCGTAGTTTGGCTCTACTTCGTGCTTTAACTCGAGTAAATGAAAGAATAAAATCTGTGACATCATCAGTTTCTATTGAAGGAGGTGATCTGACTGACAGCGGGGTGTTCACGCTCTGTTTCAGGGTCAATGACGTCATCCTGAGAGTCAACGAGGTGGATGTTCGGGATGTGACCCACAGCCGAGCCGTGGAGGCGCTGAAGGAGGCGGGATCTCTGGTCCGACTCTACGTCCGCAGGAGGAAACCCGTCTCAGAGAAAGTGATGGAGATCAAGCTGGTGAAAGGACCCAAAGGTAGCGCAAAGGCTTAAACTGTGTCTGTGCTCAGATCAGGCGCCCTGGTCACACATTATTAAATGTGTGAGTGTTCCTAATGTTTTGGCTCATGGCTGCAGCTCCGTGCAGATGGCGTGGATGTGTGTCGGCCGTGTTGCTGGATTGTCTCCGCTTGCTGAGGAGCTTTATTGAAATCCCCGCGGGCCTCATGATTATTCAGACGAGGAGCCCGGCTCAAGAACAAAGCCTCGGTTTCCACGGAAACATCCTGAAATATGCTTCTGTGCATTTATGTGTCCTGATTTGTTCCCGTGTTAAACCAGCAGCAGCGCGTTTCAGGGGGTGGTTGTTATTTAAAGTCTCGCCGTTTGTCCCCGTGAAGGATGCTCAGGCGTCGGAGCTGGACTCCAGAGTTTGAGGGGTTTTTTCCCAGAATGCTTCAGGGTTTTCCCGTCTGATCACCCTGCACCCTCCTTCTGGTTCTTTGTGTTGCAGGTCTCGGCTTCAGTATAGCGGGCGGCGTGGGGAACCAGCACATCCCCGGCGACAACAGCATCTACGTCACCAAGATCATTGAAGGCGGAGCGGCTCATAAAGACGGGCGGCTGCAGATTGGAGACAAACTGCTGGCTGTAAGGATCAACGCGGTTCAAACATGAGAAATCCACATCAGACCAATTGTTTATTTACACCACGGCTAAAAACTAAAACTGTAAACACGAGAAAGTCAAACAGGCGAGTTACAAACATTCAGTACAATAAAATAATTAAGAAAAGCTCTGATGACAAACCTCTAATAAAGACTCAAATTTGAAACCAGTAAAATTAGAAATAATAATAAGAAAATAACAGACAGGCTAAAAATTATGACATGATATGAAGTAACTGCAGGAAAAAAATAATAGAAGTAAAATAGACGACTAAATGTAAAAACCAAAAATAGACCAGTAAAAAAATCAATAGACACACAAGACAGAATACTATATTTGAAAAAAGAAGCTTAGCACAATTAGAAATTCATTAAAATAACAAATGAATGAGGTGTAAGTTAACATAAAATTAACAATAAATAAATAAAATATTTAAAAAAGGAAAAAAATCCCATTAAAGAAAATGTTAATTAAAACCAATATCAGAACAATAAAGCCTGAATTAAATAATAAAAAGAAAACAAAAGAATTACATTATTTTAAAAAAAGGAAAAAAATGAGACTAATAAAAGTTTAAATAAAATAAAATAAAAGGAGGTTAAAAAAGGTCAGTGAGTTAATAATTAAATAAAATAAAGTATTTCTGATAAACAACCAACACATGTATAAATAGTAGAAACAGGTTTCAGTGCTAAAGAACAAATAAAATTTTAGATCCTGCAGTAAAAACAGGAAGTTGCTGAGCAGACGGTGAAGAACTTTTAGAGCACGATGAATATTTCTGAGGTTTTAACAATAAGATTAGGTTTCACCCTTACAACATTTTGTAATTATAAACTTATAAAATGTTTCATTAAGTGAAGACGTGCTGAATCTGCGTTGCAGACGCACTTCACCACAAACTGCCAAACAGCAGACCTTCAGAATAAAAGCACAGGCGTGTCTGACCGCTCCTCTCTCGGTGTCTCCGTGTCCAGGTGAACAGCTCCTGCCTGGAGGAGGTGAGCCACGAACACGCCGTCACTGCCTTGAAAAACACTCCCGACGTGGTCTACTTGAAAGTGGCTAAACCCAACAGTGTCTTCATGAACGACAGCTTCGCTCCGCCCGACCTCACCAACTGTGAGTCCAAACACACACACCTGTGATAGAAACCTCACCACTAAAGTTTGCTTCTGTGTTTGCACCGAGCTGAAGAAAGAAACGTTTTGATGTTTTAATGCTGCTGTCGCATTTCAGTTTGTTCTGGAATTCAGGCTTCCAGAAACAGTTGGAAAATCCATCGTTGAAAACTTCCGTGGACTTTTTATCCTGAATTGTTTTCCGTTTTAAGATCTTCCAGATAAATGAGGTCTCACATAAATCTGCTGACCTGGTTTTGAGTTTAAAGTTTCCCTGTGTGAGTGTGTCAGTTTTCTGGAGTCCAGGCTAATGCTGGTGTGAAAGGTCCGGCCACACGGATCTCCAAACCGAGCCGGCCTGTCCCGGCTGAAGGTTTGTTTGTTTCTCTTGAACGCCGCGGTGGATTTTTCCTCCGACATCGAGCAGATTAGAAGGTCCTGGCTCGTGTGGTCAGGATGACTTTGAGTCTCCGACCCTGAGCCGGTGTTGACCGCTGCAGTCTTTGATGAGGGGCGGGGATGGCGTTCCCAACAGGATTTATCAAACGACACGCCTAAAACTGCAGACGAGGTCGTTTCCTTTAAAACATTTCTCTCTGAACCGGCAGCTTTAGCAGAGATGAAGACGGCCCAGCTCTGAACCGTGTTACGATTATCTTTCTTTTTAGATATCTCACTTCGCTGCAAACTGTAATACTGCAGGACAAACCTGCATCCCGGAGACTTGAAGCTGGCACCGAGCTGTTGAGGACATGCCAAAGAAGGAAACACCCCTCAGAGATGCTGAGCGTCAGACTCCTCGGCTATAGAGATGAGCCGTATGGTCGAGTTCTGAGCAGCTGTGGAGGATCCGGAGACTCGGAGAGACTGATGGGAACGCACAGGAAGACACGGAGGCTGCAGAAAGTGTTGCATGTTGAGTTGAAATCCTTAAATCTAAAACAGACTCTGAGCCGAGCAGGCTGGTGCTGGTTTGAAGCCCGTCTGCCAAACGAGGAACGAGCACAAAATATCTGATTATGAGTCGCGAAAGAACGATGTTTGACAGCTCGGCTCTCGCAAACGTCATCAGGTGCCTCAACTCATCCATGTGAAACATGGACTCCCTAAAACTGAGTGTTTCCTCCACCCTTGTCCTGACAGCTATGATTCAAATTATATCTGAAGTTTGGGCCACAGTCGATCAGCTGTTCAGCTTCTGAGTTTGTGTCTAAACCGACGGAGCAGCCGAACCCTTTCATGAGTCGTGGATCAATGACGCCCTTCGTCTCCTGCAGTGGCATAAAACCATCGCTCTGTTAATTACGCAGTGACGTTATTTGTTTAACCTCCTGAAGTCTCCGGGGGAGTGTCCTGTTTGTTGAGAGAACAGTTTCCAATCAGATGAACATCAAACTTTAAAATGAAGACAAATGTAAACGATTTTCAGGTTTCATGCTCTCGGTGCTCTGCTGCTGTCACAGATCATAATAAACGTAACGCGGTTACAGCTGATCTTCAGCAGAAATCTTCATTTTAAAAAATGTGACAGGGTTGAGTTTGGAGGTTGTTGTTTATCTGCTCGCTGGTGTCGTTTACGACCCCCCTCGACTGCTCCCGGTTTCAGCCAATCAGGTGGTAACAGGAGCCGGACAGGTGAGCAGATGCAGCAGCTCAGCGTCAGACACACGGCGGCTGTGTTCAGACTGGTTTTAATGGTTTTCTCTTTCTTTCTCTTCCAGCGTACTCCCAGCGCATGGAGAACCATATCAGCCCCCCCAACTTCCTGGGTCAGCCCTCCCTCCGCCAGCGTCCTCGGGGCGTTACTCTCCGACCCCGAAGAGCACGCTGGGAGATGATGACGTCACCCGGTGAGAACAGAAACACTCGCCTGCACACACACACCTTTAAAAATGAAACCTTCAGATTTCAGTGTTTTTGTAAGTCTAGCTGAACCATAGCTGCTGCGCCCTCTGCTGGTGCACACCTGCAGTTACACCCTCCGCCTGCGTCCCCGCTGTCGGTCATAAAACACACCTGCAGAGTCTGTGTGGGACCCTGCTCACATAACTTCAGCTGATTGACGGCTGCCGTGTTTGCTCCTGCAGGGAGCCGAGGAAGGTGGTGCTTCATAGAGGAGCGACGGGACTAGGCTTCAACATCGTGGGCGGGGAGGATGGCGAGGGGATCTTCATCTCCTTCATCCTCGCCGGAGGACCTGCTGACCTCAGCGGAGAGCTGAGGAAAGGAGACCGACTCGTCTCCGTACGTAACAACACGTTAAACTCAGAGATCAACAACTTAAACCAGAGTGTCTGAGTGATGAGTCGCTGCAGGTCGCTCGCTACACGCGAGCAAACGCGCTGTTGACTTTCAAATTAAAAGTTGCACCTTTAGAGAAGTGTTGGATCCGACTGAGCCGCTCGTTTCCCCGATTGAGTCGTCGTTCCGCGTCTGACATTGTTTTTGTGTTTTCAGGTGAATGGCGTGGACCTCCGTAACGCCACCCACGAACAGGCCGCCGCCGCCCTGAAGAACGCCGGGCAGACAGTGACCATCGTCGCCCACTACAGACCAGAAGGTGGGACAGCAGGACGCACCTGCAGGATCACATGACTCCTCCTGCGGAGGTCACAGGAGGAGAGCTGCTGAGGATTAAACGATCTAACAAGTTCCAGCAGCAGCTTAAATAAATAAAAATAACTGCATTTAAATATATTAACAGTCAGGTGTGAACAGGAAAGGGAACAAATCCTCTGATTTTAGCAGCTGGTCTCAGAATATTTGGCTGTTTGATTATTTTTACTTACAAATGATTGATTATGAATCCAGCTGTTCACAGATGTTTCAGATGTTTCAGCTCTGATCTTTGTGCGAAACTGAAACCAGCAGTTATCTCCAATTTTACCAGAGAAACAGTCCAGTTTAAAAAGTTTCAGTTTCTGTTTGGCTTCATAAAAATCCTCTGTAGAGACTCTAACATGTTTCTGTAATTTCCTGTGACCTCTGACCCCTGGATGACCTCTGTGTCCGCTCAGAGTACAGCCGGTTTGAGGCAAAGATCCACGACCTGAGGGAGCAGATGATGAACAGCAGCATCAGCTCGGGCTCTGGGTCTCTGCGGACGAGTCAGAAGAGGTCGTTGTACGTCAGGTAGGCCTAAAGCGTGGAAGGCGCTCGCGTGCTGACGTCCTGTGTTCTGTTTTTAATCGGTTTATTTGTCGTGTGTTCGTGTTTTAGAGCTCTGTTCGACTACGATAAGACGAGAGACTCCGGTCTGCCGAGTCAGGGCCTGAACTTCAAGTTCGGAGACATCCTTCACGTGGTGAACGCCTCCGACGACGAGTGGTGGCAGGCGAGGCAGCTGACGGCGCAGGGAGAGGTGGAGGAGGTGGGGGTGATCCCCAGCAAGAGACGGTCAGTCCCAGTTACATCTGCTCCACCAATCAGGATTCAGAGCTCGGCTCACAGCTCGAGAGGACGTTTGGCTGTGGGGTTTTTAACTTTATGTAAACAAACATCAGTCTCACCTGTACAGGTGTCACTGAGACGAACGAGAGCTTCACAGTGACGCTCTGAACATTTACCAGGTGACCTTGGAGGGTAAAGGCAGAGTTAGACTGTAAGGTCAGGATGTCGTCAGAGACTCGAAAGGTAAAACCTTCCAGTTTCTGGAGGAACGCTCGTGGCGTGGCAGCGAGCTGCCGACTCACTCGATAATTTGCCCTCGAGTTCTGAGGCTGAGCTCATTGCGAGTATCTGACAGATTCATGCATAAAGTCGGGTTCCCTCGTGATTTCTGCTGACCTTTGACCTTTCCCACAGGGTGGAGAAGAAGGAGAGGGCGAGGTTAAAGACGGTGAAGTTTAACGCCAAGTCTCGGGACAGAGGGGTGAGTGACGGCGTAAACGGTCCCTGGAGTCAGAAACGTGTTTTAGTTCCAATAACGCGACTTTATTTACACATAAAGACGTTTTTTATTTAAAGCTTTGAAGATGTTTTTCTGTTCTTTGTATTTAAGCAGTAAAACTGTCATTTTTTTTTTTTATTGGTTTTATTGTCTGTTTGATTTCTGCATCTTTAAAGATGCTTCAGTTTTCCAAACTTGACCTGATAGAACGAGTCAGACTTGTTTAAAGTTCAGTGACTCGTCTCGTCTGACGCTCTCAGGATCAGCCGACTTTATTTTCCCTGCAGTGACGTGTAGCGTGCAGGTTAATGAAGCCATGCATGGTGTTACCTTCGTACAGGCGGTTGAAGTGCACATGTGCACGTTTTTGGGCCGCTGTGACAAACTTCAGCCTGTTACCTAATGACTCGGTTTTAGGGTTTTCATCAGTTACCGGACGTTACTGGATAAGTCAATCTGCGCCGCCCGCCTTTTTGAAACCCAGCAGTGAGGGAAATGGCTGACCACGGCACCCGCCACCTCGAGTGTGACAGGTGCTTGTTTTTCTGACCTTCCCCGAGCGTCAGCATGGCGGCGTGTCGCACTTTAAACTGCACCAGATTCATTCGTGTGAAGGTAAAACATGTTTGTGTGAATAAACTCGGCTGATTCTGAGCTGGTTGATGACACGTTTCAGGTGTTTGACGCCAACCGTGTGCATCATGTGACCTTTGTGTGTTTGAGCCACAGCCACCTGATCTCCACCTACTAATGAGTGTTTGACTAATGTTTAAGCAGCCGGCCGTTTAACAGCATGACGATCTCTGAGGCGTTTCTTCTTCTTCACCAAACCGCAGCAGCGCCTCCCCCTCCCTCCCCCGCCACCTTTAAACCGTGTGCCGCTTTAATACGTGTCGCCACGGCGTTGCTCGCCAGCCGCCACGCTAACACGGCAGACTGAGGGCGGGGAGACAAACCGCAGAACATGCATGGCGCCCACGGTCTGCTCCCCGCATCTTCGCGAAACGCTTGACATTGACGTCTGCTGCTCTCAAACCTTCCTCCTCCTCCTCCTCCTCCTCACCACTCACCCTCCTCACCCTGTTTTCCATCTCCTGCTCTGTAACATCAAAGTGCAGCATGTGAGCTGATGATGTCACAGGTCCCGCCTCCTGCTGATGAACGACACACGCAACGTTTGAAAGTTCTGCTTGTTCTTCTTGTTGAGCCATTAAACCCATTTATAGTTGAACTAATCAATAACTTGAACCCGCAGAGCTTTTTAGGCCCTTTCAGCTCCTGGTTTTGGTTTTGTGTCATCACACAAGCTTGAAAAAATCCACTCAGAGCCACGCTGTTACCATAGTAACAGACGGTTAAAGGAAAAGGCACACGACTCTGCCACGTTCTGTGTTTGGCTTTATTTATATATAAATGTAGGTTTAGCATTTGTAGCCTCAACTAATCAATATTTGCCAACATGAGGTGGTGGAGACCAAAAATGGAGCTGAAAGAAGGTGGATGCCGGACTCGAACAGGACTGCAGCTGCCGGCACTTTTTAAATAAACCTAATATTTGTTTGTTGGTTGCCATGACATCAGCCGATATCATTTTGTTATAGCCTCACATCTGGATCAGTTTATTTTAAATATCAGTGTTAACCCCACAGTAGCCTTTACAGCCTGACTGCTGACATCATGCTTTCATTTACACTTCAAGACAAACAAAATGCAAAAACTTGAAACTAAATTTAAGCTTCACAGAAGTCCAAATGCATTTAAGGAACGTGGACAAACCAAAATACCGCGCAGCTGAAGAAACCACGTAAAGCTGAGAATGCCTCTGAGCCCGAGTGACCCACAGGGCGTTTGTGATCCTGGGGTTTGTAGCACCAGTGTTTTCTCAGCGCTACACGAAAATGCTCCGTGGAATTACTTTTCCTGATGCACTTGAAGGCATCGCATCAGCACCATCTTCGAGCCGATTCGCAGAAATAACCAAACGGCTTCTCCCGGCTTGTCGCTGCTGTGTCTCTGCATGTCGTCAGCATGTTCACCTTCATCCTCCTCCTCCTCTCCGACCGACGCTGCCTTCACTGTCGGCGTGTGAAGCGGGGCGTCAGAGCTCTGCAGGTTGCGTTCAGGCTCGGAGCCTCTGTGTCCGAGTGTTTTAGTTTAAACTTCGTGATTTTTGTGTTTAATGTTTAAACCGGTCAGACACCGACTCAGACACCCATCACACCCCCTCATCTCCCTCTCTTCCTCCTCTGTTTTTGTTTTACTCCATCACCCCTCCTCCTCCTCCTCTTCCTCAGCAGTCTCTCAATGACAAGCGTAAAAAGAACCTCTTTTCCCGAAAGTTTCCGTTCTACAAGAGCAAAGAGGCGAGCGAGCTGGAGACCAGCGACGCCGACCGTAAGTACCAGCGCGGGGAGGCGGGCGGGCGGTCTGAAAGGAGATTGGCCGGCGACAGGAAGAGAGATCAGGTGGTGACGGCGTGCTGAGCGCGCGCCGGTCGTCACCGCTGCAGGGCGTGGCCGCGCTCATGCGATCTGATTAGAAGCAGTTTCTAAAACCTGAAGCCAGAGCCAATATGGCCGCCCTGCAGCGGCGTCCCGACGGCGTTCCCTCTGCTCTCTCAGTCTGTTGCTCTGTCAGTAACCGTGTCTGTGGTTGTTTTCCCTCCTTCCTTCATTCGGCTCTGCTGCTGCAGGACAACAGCGAGGACGTGCTGTCCAAAGGACACAGTAAGTTTCTCCCCAACACCCCCTCCCCCAATACTCCCATCAGCCTCTTCGGTCTCCACCAGCGTCCTCTGGAGAGCTCCACTAAATAAACAGAGCGTACAGACGCCGCTCGCTCTATAAGCGAGTTTATGAGTCGTGAGCGCGAGCGTCCTTTACATCCTAAAACCTTTGGGGCGGAGCTTTATGCCGCACGGTTTGTATTTGAGGTTTTGAATTAAAAGCAGCTTCATGTTTTAAAGCAAACGACTTTAACTTTCAGCTTAAATTCAGTTTTATTTATTTTATTGTTTGTTTTGTGAAGTAAAATCAGACGAAGCATAAAGACTCCTGATCAAGTGATTATTCAGATTTTAAATGATATTCATAAAACTGCATATTCTCATAACCACAGAGACTAAAACTATCAAATGAAACTCAGAATACCACAAAAACCAGTCAAACACATAACAGAGAAACCAGCGGGTTTAAAGTTCCCGCCGCTCCGACTGACAGGAGATCTGATCCGGATTAGTTCATATTTCATCGAGAACATGAAGAGAAAATCTCAGTTTATCTTATTTCAGTGTGTCGAGTGTCTGTGAAGGTTCCGGATCAGCGTGCTTAGTGTTAATGCCGCTGACGAGCCGTGAAAGTCAGACGCTAAAACTGAAGAGCCTGATGATGGTTCCTGGTGGAGTCTGAGACCCCCCCCTTCCTCTTCCTGACCACAGACCCTCGTCGATCCTTCAGGCCGGAGCTCTTCACTCTGGTGATGAGTTTCCGCTCTTCATCGCTCATCTATCACGAGACCTTTGTTTTTCTGTCTCATGGCAAATGTGTAAAAGTTACAGGAAGCTCTAAAAGCTGAACACGGCGACCGACACGAGCAGATCTGAAGCCGAGCCGCTCGCTCAGTCATCGGGAAATTAACCCACCCACAAACACAGCTGATCAATAAACCAGGGAACATTTTTAGTTTTGGTTAAATTACAGTTTAAAAATTTGTGTATTCAGGTCTTGATGGTGGTGTTTCCAGATGTTTGTGCAGATGACGATCCAAAGAAAAAGTTTAATATCCCAGAAAAAAAACAGATTTTTTTTCTTTACTAATCTGAATATGATTAGCTGAAATCACAGACTGTATATAAAGGATGGAAGGGTCTTAAAGCTGCGTTCTTTTTAATGACCAGCAGGGGGCGATACTGTCCTGATGAGTTTGTGGTCTCAGTCTTTAGTTTTAAGCCTTACTGAGTAAAACATGATATTTATTTAATAAGTTTTGGTCTAATTAAAATGTTTAAAAGGTGATGGAGGAGGGGAAGTCGCTGCCCACTGAGTGCGCCGTGTCCCTCAGTTTCCCGGTCCAGTTCCCTCCCTGGTTCAGTCTTAATCGCTCTGCTCGAGGCTTCAAAAGCAAACGGATGACGTCACAGTGGCTGCTTCCATCCTTTATATACAGTCTGTGTTTATGCGTTGATATTACCATCATGGTTTTATCCACATCGCCCAGTTTTCAAATGAATGTGAAGCAGTTATATTTGGATCTGAGGTCAGGGAAGACTCCTGGAAAGTTTTGGAAATGTTTTTAATGTGTCTGTGTTTGGGCTGAAAAGACTCGGATGGTTTGTGTTGCTGTGATTGATCTGCCACCTCGAGTCCCCCTGCGTAATCACGGCTCGGGGCAAAGCATTCTGGGACGGCGATGTGACCTGTCGTGTCCTGTTTGTGTTGTGATTCCAGAACATGTGACGTCTAACGCCAGCGATAGTGAGAGTAGCTACCGTAAGTCTGCCGCTCGATGACTCACAGGAAACACTAACGATCGGCGCGACCTCTCACTGAACCCGCTAACTCCCTCACTGACGCCGTTAATGAGCACAGACTGCCGATTGGCCAGTAACAGCATGACCTCACACCCTCACAGTCTGCCCCTCCTGCTGCATGGACGCTGCCGCCTCGCAGAGAGCGACTCTCTTTCAGCCACACCGCACTCATGAGACCGAGCATGTCGGCACAGTTCACTGATTTCATGAAGTCATTATAAAAATATTTCACCTTAAACCTGGAAACCAGAAACGCACAGCATCACCTGTCACCCAGCGACTGCAGACTCGGGTGATGTTGTCAGAACACGGTGTTATAAACCGTTAACAGTTAAAAACGAGCTGAGCGAGCAAACCCGATCAGATCGAGATAAAGGCTTGTTTAAAAATAGAATCAGATCAATCTGAAGCAGCACAGCAGTGGGAGTGAAAGCCCACAGGCACAATCAGAAGTCTTAATGAAACTGAGCTGTGACTGCAGCAGAAAACCTCCAATACCCTGAAAATGAAGGTTGATGTATAAGGCACAGGTGGGGAACTCCAGGCCTCGAGGTGTCCTGCAGGTTTTAGATATCACCTGAATCCAATGATTACTTCATTACCAGGCCTCTGGAGAACTTCAACACATGTTGAGGAGGTAATTCAGCCATTTAAATCAGCTGTGTTGGATCAAGGACACACCTGAAGCCTGCAGGACTCCGGCCCTCCAGGCCTGGAGTTCCCCGCCACTGATGTAAGGTGACTGCGGCTCACACAGCTCAGATTAAACAAGCATGAATTTGTGAGGAGTCGCGGTGTTTGTGCATGTTGAAAACTGGATCGTGAGCTGTTAGACGTGCAGACGTCAAAGTCGGCGTAGTCTCCGATTCTCGAACGTGAGAATATTAGTTCCTGAGCACGTTGATGTAATCCCGCAGGTTCAGACTCCGCCTACTAACCAACCTCCCTCCTCCCCTCCGTCTCTCCTCCTCTTTACCTTCATCACACCTTACTCCCGTCTGAGCTCTGGACGCTGAAACTAACCGACCTCTGTGTCTCCAGGTGGGCAGGAGGAGTACGTGCTGTCCTACGAGCCCGTCGTTCAGCAGGAAGGTGAGACCATCTCTGTGTTCACTTAGCTTTTTTTTTATTTTTAGTAATCTGATTACCACGAGCAGCACTCAGGTGTTCCTGCATATTCAACATGCTTCGATTCTTTCCCACAGTGAACTACACCCGCCCCGTCATCATCCTCGGCCCCATGAAGGACCGCATCAACGACGACCTGATCTCAGAGTTCCCCGACAAGTTTGGATCCTGCGTCCCTCGTAAGTCCGCCGAACGCCTGTAAACAGATGATGTGTTGTACGCTCGCGTCACCTGATGTTTAATTCTGACCCTGCCCGCAGACACGACCCGGCCGAAGCGGGACTACGAGGTGGACGGCAGAGACTATCACTTTGTGATCTCCAGAGAGCAGATGGAGAAGGACATCCAGGACCACAAGTTCATCGAGGCGGGGCAATACAACAACCACCTGTACGGGACCAGCGTGCAGTCGGTCCGGGAGGTGGCAGAAAAGGTAATGACAACACGCCCATTTGACCTTTAACCCCGCTCTGACCTCACTCAAGCAGCGGCAGTGACGTGTGGTTTGAGATGTTCTCCTTCTGCTGTTTTCAGGGCAAACACTGCATCCTGGACGTGTCGGGTAACGCCATCAAGAGACTCCAGCTGGCTCAGCTCCACCCCATCGCCATCTTCATCAAACCCAAATCGGTGGAGAACATCATGTGAGTCACTTCACAGGAAACGCCTCCACTCAGTTCTCCCACACGAGCGTGAAAGTGACGTGGTTTTTGTCTGCAGGGAGATGAACAAGCGTCTGACGGAGGAGCAGGGCAAGAAGACCTTCGACCGAGCCAACAAGCTGGAGCAGGAGTTCACCGAGCATTTCACAGGTGAGTGCCCTGGCTCCACCCGCCTCAGCTCAGGTGATTCTCCACCCGCTCCGTCGAAACCACGTTACAGTTTCGCATGTGGTTCCTCTCTGCCCCCTGCTGGCCACGTGCTGGAGCTGCACCACAACAATAGTGCAGCAGACGGGAGGAAATGGCGAGTTTTTGTTTGAGACGTGACGTTTTAAATTTGGCTGATTTCCTCTTCGGGGTCGTCTCCTTGTGCTGCAGCTGCGTGTAGAGCCTCCAAAAACTGCGAGTGTGCAGCCTGACGGATGTTCCTCACGCAGACTAGCGCTATACCACCCTGCCGGGACCTTTAATAACGAGCAGAAATGGCGCCGCCTTATCAGAGAGCAGGAAGTCCAAGAAATGAGCTCGAAGGATCGATCAGCCAGGTTTAAATACGTTTGTAGTTTTATTTTTTATGGGCAGAGCTTTTAAACTTAGAGTGATGAAAGGAGTGTTTTGATTGGTTTCAGACACAAGCAGCGCTCTGATACATCCACAGCAGTAATGACATCACAGCTGATGCAACAAGAGGCACCAATCATAACTTTATTTACAAACATTTAAAAACTGTAATAAATGTCAGAGGAGTCGGGATGAGTGATGTACAGGTGGGCTGGTGGTCTGTCTGTGATGATGTCACGCGCTCGCCGCTGACTCTGCTCTGTGTGTGTGCAGCCATCGTGCAGGGCGACACGCTGGAGGAGATCTACGACCAGGTCAAGCAGATCATCGAGGAGCAGTCGGGTCCCTTCATCTGGGTTCAGTCCAAGGAGAAGTTATGAAGTTGGCCGCTCCTCCTCCTCCTCCTTGTTTTGACGGACGAGTCGACCTGCAGACGTCCCCTCCCCCACGCCTCACCCTCCACTCGCCCCATCAGCGACGCAGCGGCCGACCCGAGTTCAGTTTAGCTTCTTTGTTTTTTTCTTTTTTTGCCTGATAAGACTTCATGTTTGGGTCTCCTGACCAGCAGAGCAAAGCACACAGGAAGTTTGATGACATCACACTCAACACGGTACAGCTCCTTAATGTTTAAGGGAGGAGAACTTTAGAGGAGGAGAAGAAGAAGGTACCTGGAAGTGACGAGAAGAAACGTACGAAGTGGATTTTATGTTTAGTTTTTTGGTTTGTGGTTTTTTTTTCCCTTTTTTTTTGTCTTGTAAGGTAAGCAGGTGGGCGGAGTTTCAGTCTCAGGCAGCGTCTGTCGGTCCGGAGGAGGCGGAGACACAAAAAGCAAAACTTTGCACGTTTGAGCTTTAACAGCATGTCAGTTAATCCCGTTTATTTTCCCATCAGCCCCTTCGCCTCACATCTGATGTCACCGCTTTTCTCTTCTGCTCGTTTTTTAGACTCGATTCACGTTTTGTTTGTTTTTTATTTTCACTCCTCGCTGCTGCTGGATGTTCGTCAGGACGCTGCGAGGTTCCTGCTTTGCTGCTAGAGGGCGCCGCAAGGCTTAACAAAGGAAAACAACAATTTCTTTACTTTGTTTTTAAAGGAAACGGTTTTAATCATTTATAATTTTCTGTCAATGAGCATGAAGCTGACAGATTTTCTGATTTCGGGGATGAATCGTTGATCGAACTGATTGAATTCCGGTTATTGATAAAAAATAAAAGCTTTGATGTTTCTGCAGACGTCGAATCGTTTCTCACCAAAACACTGAGACAAAGAGACAGAAAAATACAAATATTTTTATAGATGAAAATAAGCTGAGTGCAATCATCAAAAATTATAAATCATATCTATAAAAAATATTTTATTCATTAACAACGTCTTTAATTTCACTAAAACACCAAATGCAAGACAAATTCCCAAATATGTTTATTTTATTACCAGAAAAATCTCTAAAATATTAGAAATAACAGAAAATCTAATAAAAAGCGAACTATTTTATTTCACTAAAGAAAATTATCTCAGACTTTTATGAAACTCTGATTATGCCAAATATGGTTTATGATAAAATCTCATTTAAAAAACTAAATATTAAAATCAAGAAAAATGCGACATTTTCCGCTTGTTACAAAAACTGCTCATAATTAATAAAAAGAAGATTTTTATAAAAGATCCAGAACATCAAGAAAAAAAATAATCTAATGCACGAAAATAACTTGAATTACCAGAAAGTACAAAACAAATTAAATTGTTTTAACATAAATGAGTTTAGAATAACTTAAAATCCCAAATCCTTATTTTATTTACAAACGCAACAGAATCATAAGAAAAAATAGATTTATTATATTATAACCCCTAAAATCTTAAAAATAAAAGATTTTTTTATTTTACCAAAATATCAAACTTCCTGAAAACAGTGAAACAAGAATTATAATACATTTTATTACAACAATCTATTTTATTATAATGAAATTATAACTGTAACACTTATGAAAACTTTAAAAATACAAGAAAATTAGAAAATAATTAAAAGCACGTCAGAGCTGCAGGACAGAACACGAGGACGTAACCCCGACGTTTACGAGCGTCTCGTACTCGTGAGATCTGAACTTGTGATTTTAGAGTCTCTTCAGCTGATTTTTTTCTTTTCTTTTTTTCCTCACTTGGACGAACTCTTTCTCTCCACGAATTCACAGTCGCATGACGGAGCGGCGCCCTCTGCAGTTAGAACCCCGCCGGTTGTCGCGGTGACATCCGTCAGCGTCGCCAGTGTCTTACCACAAAAACGATGTCGATCATGCGTTTCGTGCGGCCGAGCCCGGAGACGAGCTGCCACCTCCGGGCGTCCACAGGTGTCGGAAACACGATTATTGTACAATGAGATTCCTACAGATATTTAACCCTCGGTAAACTGCCTATTTTGTTATAATAAAGTCTATATTGAACTTTACTTAAGCACTACTACTACGGGAATTATTTTCTTTGCATTGTTAATCATATATGAATAGAAAAGTATAAAGATATTTGAATATGAATATATTTTTTCTTTTTCTTTGATCACCACCTCCTCTGTCTTTTAATTTTCTTTTTTAAGCATAATAAAAACTTAACAAGAAAACCTGTGTGTTCATTTATAAAAGTCACGCTTCAGTCGGCCTGTCTGAACACGTGTTGAACATTGAACAGGTGACGTCCTCCACGACGCCTCTCAGAGCTGCCTGAAAATTTCTGAAGAGGAAGAAGAAACCCTCGTCAGTCCCGACGTCACTGAAAAAACGGCATTTTTATTTGATCTTCAGAGTGACGCTGACAAACTAGTTCATGCATTTATTACTTCCAGGCTGGACGACTGTAATTCTTTATTATCAGGATGTCCTAAAAACTCCCTGAAAAGTCTTCAGTTAATCCAAAATGCTGCAGCAAGAGTCCTGACAGGGACTAGAAAGAGAGAGCATATTTCTCCTGTTTTGGCTTCCCTTCATTGGCTTCCTGTTAAATCCAGAATTCAAAATCCTGCTCCTCACATACAAGGTCTTAAATAATCAGGCCCCATCTTATCTTAATGACCTTGTAGTACCATATCACCCTATTAGAGCACTTCGCTCTCGCTCTGCAGGCCTACTTGTTGTTCCTAGAGTATTTAAAAGTAGAATGGGAGGCAGAGCCTTCAGTTTTCAGGCCCCTCTTCTGTGGAACCAGCTTCCAGTTTGGATTCAGGAGACAGACACTATCTCTACTTTCAAGATTAGGCTTCAAACTTTCCTTTTTGCTAAAGCAGGGGTCTCGAACTCCAGGCCTCGAGGGCCAGTGTCCTGCAGGTTTCAGACGCGTCCTTGATCCAACACAGCTGATTTAAATGGTTAAATGACCTCAACATGTCTTGCAGTTCTCCAGAGGCCTGGTAATGAACTAATCATTTGATTCAGGTGTGTTGACCCAGGGTGAGATCTAAAACCTGCAGGAGCCCTCGAGGCCTGGAGTTCGAGACCCCTGTGCTAAACCATAGTAGTTTACATCAGGGGCCTCAAACGAGCTGTGGGCCACTGCTGGCACTGTCATCTCATGTGAGGGACACTTTAGTGTTCAAGTACTGCAAAACAAACAAGAAAACACCCACAAATATTTCCCAAATTTCAAATATTGTATAACAGGACAAAACTGCAAACTGTTAACGCTAATTTTTCTTTTTCCTTCCTCTTAACTGAAGCCTTCATTGAACTACCAAATAAACACATTGGTCCTCTTTTTCTGGCCACACACATGGCAGCACTCCTGCTATCATTTTATTTCTTATTTTTTTATACGGCGCCAAATCACAACAACAGTCGCCTCAAGGCACTTTATATTGTACAGTAGACCCTACAATAATAGATACAGAGAAAAACCTAACAATCACATGACCCCCCTATGAGCAAGCACTTTGGCGACAGTGGGAAGGAAAAACTCCCTTTTAACAGGAAGAAACCTCCGGCAGAACCAGGCTCAGGGAGGGGCGGGGCCATCTGCTGTGATTGGTTGGGGTGAGAGAAGGAAGACAGACAGATGACCACATTTTATATGTATTTAACAAATTAAAAATGCAGACATAAGTGTACAGATTAGCTTTTGACACAGCCTATCCATCAACGTGTTTGTGTACTCTGTTCTTATTGTCTTCCATTAAATCATTTCTGGCTTTTTTAACATTGCACTCAACAACAAACAAATCCTCCCGAACAAAAAAAGTAACTTCACCCCAATATATGGGCCACGAGTTTGAGACCCCTGTTTTGCACACAGTATATATTTGGCCATGTAGTACTGTGCTGTTTTTACTTTCAAATATAAAGTGCTTTGAGGCGACTGTTGTGATTTTGCGCAATATAAATACGATACAATAATAGAGGAGCTGCTCTACCTCCTGAGCTACAACCAACTCTATGGAAAAAGGGTTTGTGATACCAGGCACTCAGCGCTGTAAGCATGACTAACACGATGTTCATTTTTATTAATGTCTTTATTAATAGAAAGCTTTGCATCACTCTGCTGCATTCTTTGTTTCATTTATAATATATAAAGCCCATAAATCACATCATTGACTCTAAACTGTACAAAACACTTATGGAAACCATGATGAAGCGTTTCATCCACCATATCAAGAAAACATCGAACACCAGAATAAAAACAAAACTCAGTCCCATAAATCAGCCTTTACAGCCTGCGGTCAAAGAATAAGGTTCTCCAACACGACCTCCAGCTTACATGATCTACAAGTTTGGTCCTTTAATCTGAAAGGACCAGTCAGTGACTGTCACTTTCAGATTGAACTCAATCCCTCGTGGTCGAAACCGCGCCGATTCTTCCTGTTTGCTAACCTCAAATGTTTCCTCAGCTGCTCCTCTCCTAAGATGATGCTGTGTGAGAGTCGTGAGTTCTCATGTGATTTTTCCACACCGTCGCATACGTAAATCTTTCCCCGCAGCTACTGCAGGTGTAAGGTTTCTCACCTGTGTGGGTTCTCATGTGGACTATTAGCGGCGGCTTACTGCTGAAACCTTTCCCGCACGTTTTGCAGGAATACGGTTTCTCACCTGTGTGGCTCCGCATGTGGACTTTCAGGTAGGAGCTGCTAGTGAAGCTTTTACCACAGAGTTCACAGGCGTACGGCTTCTCACCTGTGTGAACAATCATGTGTTTTTTTAGATGAGAGGTGCTACTGAACTCTTTTCCACAGGTGTCGCAGGAGTAAGGCTTCTCACCTGTGTGGGTTCTCATGTGGACTATCAGAGGAGGACAGCTAGAGAAATTTTTTCCACACCTTTCACAAGAAAAGGCGCTTTCACCTGTGTGAGTCATCATGTGGTTCTTCAGTCCCGACGAGCGGCTAAATCGTTTCCCACACACTTTACAGGTGTAAGGTTTCTCACCTGTGTGGATTCTCACGTGGGCTATCAGGTGAGTACAGCTTCTGAAACCTTTTCCGCACATTTTGCAGGAAAACGGTTTCTCGCCTGTGTGCGTTCTCATGTGGACTTTCAGGTAAGCGCGACTACTGAAGCGCCTGGTGCAGGTTTCACAGGCGTACGGCTTCTCACCTGTGTGCGTTCTGATGTGGTCGGCCAAAGTGGAGCTGTGAGTGAAACATTTCCCGCACGTCTCGCAGAAATAAAGCTTTTTACCTGTGTGAGTTCTCATGTGATTGTCCAGCTCTAAAGGGCAGATGAACCTTTCCTCACAGGTGCTGCAGGTGTAAGACTTCTTGTCTCTGTGGGTCCGCCTGTGCAGGAGCAGGCTGACGCTCTTAGTGAAGCTTTTCCCGCACGTCTCGCACGAGTACGACCTTTCACCTTTGTGAGTTCTCATGTGACTCTTCAGTCCCGAAGACTGCCTAAATCTCTTTCCACAGGTGTTGCAGGAGTAAGGTTTTTCACCTGTGTGGGTTCTGGTGTGGATGGTCAGCGAGTCACAGCTGCTGAACCCTTTACCACACGTTTGGCAGGAATACGGTTTCTCGCCCGTGTGGCTCCTTGTGTGGATTTTCAGAGACACTGCTTGCCAGAAACGTTTCCCGCAGGTGTTGCAGCAGTGAGGCTTCTCACCTGTGTGGGTTCTCATGTGGCCTATCAGTGACGAGCTGCTGCTGAAACATTTTCCACACAGCTTGCAGGAGTACGGTTTCTCCCCTGTGTGGTTTCTCAGGTGGATCTTCAGCTGACCGCTGCGATTGAAGCTTTTCCCGCAGGTTTCACAAACGTGAGGCTTCTCACCTGTGTGGATTCTCAGGTGGATTTTCAGATTAGAATTACAGCTGAAACTTTTGCGGCAAAATTCGCACGCAAAAGGCTTCTCGCCCGTGTGACTTCTCATGTGGACTGTCAGCCGATAGTTTCTTCTAAAACTCTGACCGCACAGCTCGCACGTGTACGGCTTTTCGCCCGTGTGGGTTCTTGCGTGAGCTTTCACGTCGAACTTGCGACTGAAACGTTTTCCACAGGTCTTACAAGCAAAGGGCTTCTCACCTGTGTGGGTGCGTATGTGAGTCACCAGGTGGAAGTTACTGCTAAAAGTCTTTCCGCACGTTTCGCAGGTGTGAAGTTTTTTATTCGTGTGCTCATCCTTCGTCTGCGACACTATCTTAAACACTTTTGCATAAACGCTGCGCTGCACGGACTTCGAGCTGCTGTCAGCGTTATGGTGAGATTCCAGTACGAGCTGCTCTTCCCCCCGATTGATGGAAAGCTCCTCCTCTTCCTCTTTCATCTGTTCAGTCTCTGCCTCCTCCTGATTGGTGCAGAGTTCCTCGTCTTCCTGTTTGATCTGTGGCAGCTCTCGTGCTTCCTGATCCAGACTGCAGCTCCTCTCCTGGCTGCAGAGCTCCTCCTCCTCCTGTCGAATGTCTGAAGGACAAAGAGACAAACATGTTATAGATGTGGTGACAGTAAAAAAAATAAATTAAAAAAACCCTTTAGACAATCATCATCATCGTCGTCGTCCATCACAACCATGGCCTCAGGTGGGACTACTTCACACTCTGCAAGCCATCACAGTGGATGCTAGAGGTCATTACTGGACCCTGAGACCAGAGAGGACTCCTTCACCCCCCGTTCCCACGACCCAAGTTATGAGCAGAATAGCTCCAACAGGCGACAAAGTCCAACAATCAGCAGCAAAAAGTCTGATTTGCTGCTGGAAATGCAGCTGAAGCGCTCACTGCTTGAGAGATGAGGTCTCATCCCTTCTCCAAGTCCACGAGGAAGACGCAGACCAGCTGGGTAAAGTCCCACCTGTAGCTCAGGAGGTAGAGCAGGTCATCCAGTCTACATGAAAATGCTAAACCCCAAGTTGCTCTTCGATGCATGCAGAGCATAGCAAAAAGTGCTTGTGTGGATCAGAACAGAACAGCATCAGCTGATCCAAGCGCAGCAATACTGACCTGAGCTTCCAATTAAAAGTAACTATGGCAACATTTAGGCGTATGATCGCAAAAGCTGACACAGGACGTCCACATAATGATCGTAAACGTGCTTCACGACCATGACGGCAAGGCTCGCTGTCACACTGAGCTCTGATTGGCTCCTGCCTGTGCACCCCGCTGATGACACACACCTGTTTACCTCCACACGCTTCCTCTTTCTGAATTTAATGAGGAAAAAATTAGACTTTTATTTTACTGTAGAATTTCCACCACAGTTTACCCACAATGCACTTCTGTAATCAAACAGCCAGGTACCAGCTCCTGCTCATAGATCTGTCACACAGCTGTTCACAGCTGGAGAGAGAAACACGGCTCCTGTGGATCTTTCTCGGAGGGAAATGTCCCGTTCAGTGAGCTGAATGTTTCACGAGGAGCCCAGAAAACATGAGAGCGGCGACATTAAACGAGTTCATGAGCCGAAACACGGTCGTTAAACCGCGTAAAAGCTGAAACGCCTTTTATGACCCAGCTGCCGCCAGGTAAACCGGAAACATTAAACAGGTGAGGTCAGATGTAACATCCCACCTGTGGAGAATCCTTTATGACGCAGATCACCCGCTTTCTTTTCTCTCTTTGCCTCTCTGATCGTTTCCGGTTTTGCTCACCTGTCCGGTGCGGCTGCCGGTCAAGTTTCCAGGTGATGTCCAGCAGTCTGCGCCTGCGCTCACGGTCCATCTCCTCCTCGGTGTGTTGTTCAAACTCTGTCACCTCCTGCTTCTCCGCCTCCTCCGTCAGCAGTCACGGCCTCGGTGACAAACAAAGTTGGATGGAAGACATTTTTGATGCAGCTGAGAGAAAGACGTGAGATTAAACTTCAGTGAAGCTAATGCTAACTCCTCTGCGCCGTCCATCCGGAAAGCTTGGTGTGTTCTGCGCATGTGCGAAAAGGGATTCTTCCAGTTCCTGCCTTTCACAATAAAAGTGTAAACAATGTAAACTCGGAGGTGCAGATTGAACCCTTTCAGAATAAAACGTGACAGCGTCACATCAAAGCGAGTCCAGAGTGAGAGAATTTTTTGACCTTTAGTGTGTTTCATATTTTGGCACCATGCTCCTCACTTTCAGCAGTTTTAATGACAGCAAAGTGCTCTAATGGGGTGATATGGTACTATAAGGTTATTAAGATTATTTAGGACCTTGTATGTGAGGAGCAGGATTTTAAATTCTGGATTTAACAGGGATCCTGATAATAATGAATTACAGTAGTCCAGCCTAGAAGTAACAAATGCATGAACTAGTTTTTCAGCATCACTCTGAGACAGGATATTTCTAATTTTAGAGACGATGATCAGATGAAAGAAGCCGTTAAAGATCATGTCCTGGTCAGAAATGACTCACTGATGATGTCATCCAGACTCGTTTCAGTGGGAAACACAGCAGCCTCCTAAACTTCTGCCCAAGACTGTGACACCTTAAAATGATTTCTTTCAAAGTTTCATCCAGTCACATGTTCATGATAAACATGAGGACGGTTAAACGTGACATTTATAGTTAAAAGCTGCCATCGCCTCAGCAGCGTGAATGTCGGGGTAGTTTTGAGCTTTTAACGATTTCACTGAACTTAATGACGGTGCAGCTTAAATCACCACTGATGTTTGGTGAAGCGTGCACCTGGACATGATGGTAGAACATCATGTCCAGGTGAACCTTTCACCATTTTCGTCATTCCTACATACAGCCGCAGGAGATCTGGGATTACTCGAAGTCTGACCACCACGAACACAAACCGAGCCAGACGGCAGTTTATAGTGAGGGTGATGGTTGGCTGATCCTCCTCAGGTGTGCGCTCACCTGTGGGACCGATGTTTGTTTTCACTTCAGAACAAAATTAACATGAAATAAGAGCGACAGCAGCATGAGCATCAAAGAAACACGAGCACTTCAAACAGGAATCAGACCACAGTCAAACTTTCAGGTAGACTTTATTGTCAACATGGGGACAGCAGACAGGCGTGACCTTTGACCCTGATCCTCCAGGAGTCTGTTCAGTAGATCAGCAACAGGACGAGAACGAGGGGGAATAAATTAAAACCCAAAACAACTCGTCAGGTAAAAAACAAGAACAACGGGAACTCCACGCTACGAGACACGAAAAACAGAAGCTTCGAAAGAAATTCATAAAAAATCGATTAGAAAACGTTTCAGTTTTTGGTTTGTTTCTTCCTTGCTGTGCTTCTGTGACTCTCACACTCACACACACACACACACACACACTCGCTCTCTCACACACACACACACTCGCTCTCTCACACACACACACACTCTGTACATCAGATCAAACGTCAGTATTTACACTCGTGTTAATAGATTCTATATCTTTAAATTCTCTCTTTGATGTCCACAGCTCATCGCGTGGGTGGGGGAGTTATATACTTTAAACCCCACCCCCACCCAGGGCAGGACCAATCAGCAGCTGCTGTTCTTGAACTCTCCATTCTCAGTGATTGACAGCTTGGTGGGGTTGCTTGGCGACAGGCCGTTGCGAAGGTTGGGCGTGCTGTAACGCTCCTTCACCTGCGTCAGCGCCGCCATCAGCCGAGAGTTCGCCGCATCCAGGGACCCGATCCTTTTCTCCTGATTGGATAGAGACAAGAGAAAGGGGGCGGAACAGGAAGTCAGACCGACAGGTAAACAACAACAACAAAACAGTTTGGTGTTGATCGGAGAGTCGGGTCAAAACCACACAAGGAAAAATAGAAAGTAACATCCCCTTAAATCCAAGAAACTTTAATACTTTAATGAAACTTTTTATTAAAATTCTGATTAAACGAGGTGAAGGATAAGAAACAACTAAAGAAAAAACGACCAGAGAAGAATTTTTTTTTAAATAAAAAAGACTTAATCACCTGGATCCAAATCAGGCTTTAATTAAAACATTTCACAGATTTAAACAGTTTCATGAACACTAGTGGATTTATCAGTGAAACATGTTCAGTGATACGAAGTTTTCTACAAAGAGAGGATCTTTAATCTGACAAGTTCAAATAAAATCTGTGTGCAGATTTAAAAGGACGATTTGGCCTCTTAACACAACATTAAATGATTTAAAGGTTGAAAAAAAAAAAGACCAGCTCACACAAAATCTAAAAACAGTTCAGTTTAATAAAAGTGGCGATGTGGTTTTGACCCGACGGTGAAAAGAAAAAAAAACAAACAACCACAGGAAGTTTGAGGGCAGCAGCCGAAAATATAAACAGCAGCCCAAAAAAGCTCAAACCAGCGAAAAAACAAAAAGGAAAAATCGAAGCTTTTCAAGTCCAACGTCGTCTCCTCTGAGCCTGCTGACGCCTCGCTTTATTTTGAAAGGGTGAACTAGAAGCTGTGGTGGTTTACAGGGAGGGGGAGGTGGTGGGAGGAGGTGTGGGGAGGGGAGGTGGGGTCTGCAGCCAAACTTAAATAAAACCAGCCGAGAGTGCAACACGCCGACACACCAACGTATTACAGAGCAGCTTGAACCAGCCGTCAGCTCTGCAGCTGAACTACAGGAGCCCCCGAGGTCCAAGAACGACTGTGGAGATGAAGCTGAGTGAAAATATTTAATAATTATTAATAAATGTTCTTATTTACTGTGACTGAAGGAAGGACGCTGTTCGTGAACAATAAAGTTTTTGTGTCAAATTGACAGTTTTTTATCCCCATGTGAACCAGAGGGGGGCTCCACCAGCTGCACTAATCCTGAGCTCTTAATAAACACGATGCTGAAACTCTGCACTCTGATTGGCTGGTTCAACAGATGTCAGGTGTGTTGGCAGTGTTTTTTTCCCCCCTAAAAATAAATTTATAAAAACAAAAAACACAGCGTGGCGTTGGTGGTAGTGGCGGAGGAGGAAGGGGCGGGGCAACAGTTACTTGCCTGATTGGTTTATTTCACATCCGTTACTGACCTGAAATCAGTGGAGAGACTGTGAGACGTTTCAAACGATTTAAAGTTTGCGTCACAGCTGCTGCTCGAACACGACGCATCGCTGCTTCCCTCTGAAACCTATTACCCGTGTCACAGGTGTGTCACAGGTGTGTCTGTACCTGAGCGTCGATGATCTTCTGTTTGGCTTCGATCACTGCCTGCATCTCTGCGTGGTCCCGCCGTAGCTCCTCCTCCACCGCCATCAGCCTGCAAATGCACAGAACATCATCATCATCACCTTAAATATCAACATCTGGTTTGATTTACTTAAACTCCTCCTGGACACCTGAAGCATTTTATGTGACATCAGCCCCACCCCTTTCATCATGTGACCTTCGCCCTTCCCCATGTGTGCGTACCTGCAGATGATGCTCTTCATCTGGGTGTCCTTCTCCTCCTGCTGCCTCCTCAGCCGCTCCTCGCTGTCCTCCAGCCGGTTTTTGTACTCGTGCAGCAGCTTCTGCATCTGCTGCTCCTGAGCAAGCAGCCGCCGCTCGTACTCCTCGAGGCGCCGCCCGGACACGCGCAGGCGCTCCTTCAGCCGAGAGATCTCCAGCTCGTACTGCGGAAACAGGAAGCAGTTTCACAGAAATGTCAGAGCAAGCCTTCGTCACTTCCTTATGGGGCTTCACCTGCAGCCCAGGTGTATCTGTTCGTTACCTTCTCTGTGTTCCTGCCCTCATCCCTGCTCCTCTCCCCTCCCTCCTCCTCCTTCTCTTCGTACTGGCCGTTGTTGAGGACCCACGCCGCCGTCCTCTCCACCGGAGACATCGCCACTGCCACCGCCTCCACTGGAGACGCCACCTGCACACAAACCAGTGACATCATCAGAAATACACCTGAAACACTTAAAGTCTGAGACTTGCCAGATTTCTGTCGTACCTGTGGCATCTGCTTGGTGGTGCTCTTTGGGGGCGGAGCCACATTCTCCACAGAGCAGGTGGACGGTTGGCGGTTGATGACGCCAGCAGCAGGGGTGGGTGTTGGCTCGGTGTTGGCGCTGCTGCTGCTGCGCAGTGAGGCGCTGTGTGTAGCAGACCGTGGCGTCCTTGCCCACCCCCTTTGCTCTGCTGCTCCACCTTTATGATGTGGGCGGTGCCTGCTGTTGTGCTCTGACGAGGGATGGCGACCGCTGTGGCGGTGCCGGGTGGGAGGTCTTGCAGGGCGTGGCGGCGTGGCGTAGAGCACTCCTCGCTCTGCGTGCTCCGCCTGCTGCCCACCTCGTCCAGGCTGCTGTTGGACGGCGCGCGACCTTTGCCCCCCACCTGGCTCCCAAAGTCGTCGGAGTTGCTGTGGCTGTTGTGGGAGCTCTCGGTGCTCAGGTTCTCGGAGCTGGAGTCCTGCCGCAGCGAGTGGGCAGAGCGTGTTGACATGCTGTGGGCGGGGTTACTCAGGTGGTAGACGGGGTTTTGGAACGAGAGCGGCTGAAGGCTGCGCTGCTGACTGACGGAGGCGTGCAGCGGTCGCCTCACCTGCGGAGCGCTCTGCGGCTGTCCATCTCTGGGCGGGACTTTGGCCTGGTGTGGTGCCGGCTGAGGTGTGAGAGGGTTGGAGTGTGAGTAGGTAACCGGGGCAACGGCATGTCCGACGGAGGCCTGCGAGCCAACCCTGCTGAGGCGGGGCGGGGCCTCGTGGTGTGGCGGGGGCCCCGTGTTGCCGTGGAGGCTCTGAGCGTCCTGCAGGTCAACCAGAGAGATGCTGCGACCGTTGGGCAGCAGCGTGTCGCGCTCCTCCTGGTCGGAGAAACTGGTGTGGTTGGAGTGATGCTGCTGAGCCAACAAGGGGCGCTGACCCCGAACCGGTGTCTGCAGACTGCGAACCTCGCTGCGGCTGCAGGAAGTGACACGTGAACAGCAGTTAGAGAAAATGTAACTTTTATGACTGATTCCAAAAGTTTCAGGTGAAAGCCTCGTACAGTTGGGTGTTCCTCAGGGATCGATTCTGGGGTCTCTGATAATCACACCAACAGCATTATCTCTGAAACGCTCACCAACACATTTTTACTCAGATGACTCTCCTTTATACCTTCTTCTGCAAATCTACAGTTTCTTCTGACATATTTCAGAAATTTCTTATTAAGCTAAGCTTGTTTGAAATAACTGTTCACCTATTTAAACATTCATGCATGTCAGGAACACTGCAGTTAAAAACAGGAAGTGTGGCAGAGAAACACGTGGTTACCGTGATCTGTCTGCTGATTGGTTACCTGTCACTGGGGTCCTCAAAGATTCGTTGCAACCCCGACGACAGGCTGCCACTGATGTTGTGGGCAGAGCTGTGGTCCTGGAAGCGCCGCAGCTGCTGCTGGACGGGCGTTGGAGCGGCCAGGCAGCGAGTGATATCTCCCAGAATCCTCGGCAGCGGGCCGAGCTTCGCTATGGTGGCCTGCAGGAAGGAATTTTCACCCTGTGGTCGCCGTGTGTGCGTTTGTGTTTGTTCGTGGATGGTTTGAATGGAAGCACCAAGATGCGGTGGTGGTGGTGGTGGGGAAGCACGTAACAGACAGGAAGTGAACAGAAAGAGGAGGAGGAGGGGGGAGGGGGAGGAAAAAACATGAGGGAAACTTAATGAGAACGAAAACAACTAGAACGACATGCTTCTACTGAACAGAACCAGAACCGACACAGCAGAGCCATGCTGAGACGGGTGAGGCACAGCGCCGCCGGGGAGGCAGGGGGGGGAGTGGAGGGTGAGCTGGAGGGTGGGGGGAGGAGCAGTTCAGGCCATGCTGTGATGTTCAGCCACGCAGCGTTAATGTGGTTAGATGAACTCAAACATGTTACATCGAACACATCGAACACATCATTCAGCGTTCAGCCATCGATAATCAGACACATTCTGCACACAGTGATGTCATCCGCCGGGGTCAGGGGTGTTGTGAGGACCCCGCCCGTGGCTGCTACCGGCCTGGTCGGGTTTGTTATCGGTCCAGTATCGTGCAGTTTGTAACATGTTTCTTTATGTTTAATAACTGCTCAAAAAACAAAAGGAACACTTTGAAAACATATCGACTCTGATATGGAGCAAATCAAAGGACGCCACATCGTTAAAGCTGAAACTGATAAACAACGCCCTCGGCGACGATCAGGTCAACATCCCAAACATCCTGTAAGTGTTCCTTTAATGTTTCTGAGCATCACAGGGACGGCCTGCTGAGTCTGCAGCACCTGAGCCGCACACGCGTGCACACACGCACACACACACGCGCACGCACAGACACACTCACGCACACGCACACGCACACACACACACACACACACACACACGCACACACACACACGCACACGCACACACACACACACGCACACACGCACACGCGCGCGCGCACGCACAGACACACTCACGCGCACACACACACACACACGCACACACACACACACACGCACACACACACACACGCGTGCGCGCGCACGCACAGACACACACACGCGCGCGCGCACGCACAGACACACTCACGCGCGCGCGCACGCACAGACACACTCACGCGCGCACACACACACACACACACACACACACACACACACACACTGTGTTGACGGTTCGTGTGTCTGTACCTTGTCGAGCTGAGAGACGACCTCCCACAGGAGGGCGTGCAGCACGGACAGCTCGCGGCCGAGGTCGATGTAGCCCTCGAAACCCGGCGTGTTGGTGAGCGTCTCCGGGTTGGAAATCTCCGACAGGAAACGCATCATCCCCGCCCATTCGTGCTCCAGGAAGTCATTCATGAAGGCCATGTACTCCTCCTTGTTTCCAAACCTTTGGAGGAAACGCAAAGTGAAATTTTGTTTTTACAGAACGACCCCGGCGGCGCACGCTGACCTGCGGGTACTCACTTGGTGAAGTTGGCGAGGTTCTGGATGACTTTGGCGATGAGCGTGAGCGTCCGGGACGTTCGGTCGTCGGGATACTCCTGCATGAGGTTGAAGAGCGAGGGCGACATGATGGCGGGGCAGAGGAAGCGCAGGAAGAGCGAGGCGCTGATGAGGCGCTTGCTGATGTCCTGCTGGTGGCCGCGGGCGACGCACTGCTGCTTCCACGAGGCAAACACTTCCTTCAGCTCGCGAGGAAACACGCTGCGGAGACGGGAAGGAGCCGACAGCACTCAGAGCAGGAAGGAAGGATCGGGTAGCTGCTGCTTTCCACCAAACACTTATCGACTTCTGAAGGCTTTTAATACGTCTCAACGAGCAGGATCATGTCGTTTACGTCGACACACACGGGATCCCAACTTCCGTCTCTGAGACTCAAACCAATCACAGCGACAGCTTCACGGTCAGACCGAACAGCTTTCAAGCATCTGAAGGAGGACGACTTTAATTTACCCCAGAAAACATAAAACGTCTCCATCAAAGCCAGAGAGCCGTCGTCTGGCCCTTAATTTGAAAACCGAATCGCCAGGAAACATCTCACCTTCACAGACTTTTAATTTGCTGATTTTCAGTAGCAGAGCTCAAACATCAGACGCCATCCCACAACTTCCTGTAACACTTTGCTGCTGTTTTATCCAATCACCACGTAAACCTGCTGTGACCCTGATTAAACTCATAGGTCAAAGGTCAGCTCAGACGAACAAACAGGGTCTCTGAGCTGTAGTTGCCTCCCGCTGGCAGCAGGGGGCAGAGGTTGACGGTGGATGACCTTCACTGAGCTCTGCTTGTTTTATATGATCCCTGATGCTGTCGTGCTAATAACATTCGTTCTGTCACAGTTACTCTGCGCTCTGCTTCTTTTTTGTTTTTTTTAAATGGGAAAACATCCACACACACACACACACACACACACACACACACACACACACACATATTACCCTAACCATGAAAAATTAAAGCCTGACCCTAACGTAACCCTGTCACTAAAACACACTGAGTCTCAAAAATGCTTTCAAACTTGTGGGGACCAGGATGTTGGTCCCCATGAAGATATGAACACACACACTCTGTTATTAAATTAAAGGTTAATATATGATGAACCTGAGGCTGTTTTTCTCGTCTCTGTTTGGGATCCTTTAGCACAGCTCCGTTCATTTCACTAAGACAAGTGTAACTTTAAAGACTTCTCTCAAACACCCTCAGCTGTTGGGACCCAGTCGTACCAGTAGGAGTTGATGATCTTGCAGAAGGCCAGCTCGCAGCACATCTTCAGGTTGCTCTGATGTTCGGCCAGGTCTCCGGTGGAGCATCGGCTCGGGTCCACCTCGCAGTTCTCGTCCGACTCGTACAGAGCTTTAATGAACTCGCCTGCGGACACAGACGGACGAGGCATGAAGACAAAGTGACCGACCGGGCGAATCAAACCCGTCCACACAGGAAACATTAAAGATAGTTTTTTTAGGAGGCCGCTGAATTTTACGTCTTCCCTTCAAATTCTTAATGTTTCATGAGTCACAGCACGTCTGAGGCCTCATTCTTCCTGAGCACATTGTCTTATCTGAACACCTGTTTTGAGGAGCCACCTGTCCCACATGCTGATAACAAGCCCTTCCTGGATAATCTCTGCGCTCAGACTGAGACGCAGCCAGGTCCAAACCAGTATGAATTTAAATATGAACTTTTACTGGAGCGACTGGTTTCACCTTTCTGGCTCTCTCATTAAGAGCGAGGCCTTCACTGTCAGCAGAGAAACTGTATTTACAGCTTCCATCCACGTTAATCTTTAATGAGTCGCCGTCTGAACCTGATGACTGTTTAACGGGCGACACAGCGCAATGACACGACTCGGCGAGCGCGAGCTGAATATTTGATGAGCTGAAAATACGACAATAAAAAGTCGCAGTCACAATCAAACGCCTTTAATCGATGAAACCTGCCGAGGAGGCAGGAACTTATTTCTATTTCCAGAGATGAAGCTATAAATATTTTAACGAGGGTGACGCTGCTCGTGTCTTTGAAGCGTCTCTCAGTAACAGTTTGAAGAAGCTTTATTGGTTTGTAATGACGGCGGGTCTCAGCGGGCCTTCTCCTGTCACAACCTCCACTATTTACAGCTTCTCTTCACAGCAGAGCAGAACCAGCCTGAGGATGATGAGGATGATGCAGCAGAGCAAAAACATAATTAAAAATCATTTAAAAAGTGCATCACAGAGACTTTCTTCTTCACGTGTTTGTTTCTTTGTCCTGATGTCAGATTTACTGTCGAGGTGGCGTCTGCTCTGTGGAGCAGCTTTGCATGACTCACAGTTCATAATAATCCTCCTTTAATCTGACACCAGGACTCTGTACAGCTCCTCAGTTCATCCTCTGTCTGAAACAAACAGCTTTAGCTCCTCCTCCTTTAAGCCTACCTACTTGGCAAACCTTCAGAAATGGCAGGTGGGCGTGGCTTCTGAGATGACCATTAAAGGATACCTCGTCTCTATGACATCATACGAATCCAAGAGTACAAAAAACTGTGTGAAACTGATCATTTAGTCAGAGGCTTAGAGCTGCTCATAACTCTGATTCATTGATTAGATGCTAATTAATTATTTAACTGCTAATTATCAATACAGCTGATTATCATTTTTAAGACCTCTCAGACTAGATTTGAATATTTTGTTTTCTTAATTGTAAACCTCGGAGTCCAATAACAGTTTAGAATTTCACAGGAGAAACAAGGTGACTCCGCCCACCAGACGGCAGGTTACAGGTGTGTGTGCGGTTGTGTGCACAGGTGTGTGCGAGGCTCACCGAGCGCGTCGTGCAGGTATTTCTGTCCCACCAGCTTCAGATATTCCTCGATGGCCTTGGTGGCCAGCGTGTTCTCCCTGAAGATCAGGACGTCGTGGTCGGCGCATCGATCCACCTCTGACATCACCAGGTCCGTCAGGAAGTCCTGAGGAGGAGGAGGTAGAGATGAAGAGGGCGCCATCATAGTTAATCACCTTACTTACAACACGGGTGCATTTACAAACGCTGCACGCCTCCTCTCTCCTACAACTCTGTGATCCATGAAATCAGCTTCACTGATCGACTCCGGTTAATGTTAATAAAGTTATCGAGCTTATCGGACTAAATGAGCTTTATGGATCGTTTTTGGGGCTTTTACTGAATCTGAACGGGTTTACTGGAATTATCAAGGATGGGAATCCTCCAGCAGCGAGCATTTATGGAAACGTCATCGTATTTAGGTCCGATTTTCTGCTGTTATGCTGATATTCAGGAACCTGTGTGAAGGCGGGTCCAGAGCGAGCGCTACCTGCAGTTTAAACTTCTGGGCTGACATGTTTTGCTAACAGGAAGTGAAACGTCAGCGTGACTGATTCTGACCTTTGCCCTGCCGGTGCTCTGCAGGATGTGGACCAGTGCGCACGCCATCTCCTCCTTGTTCTTCACGCTGATGACGGGCTCGAGCACCGAGCACAGCATGGTGTAGTTGTTGGTGACGAACTCGGCGAACTCCTTGTACTGCTCCATGGGCAGGATGGAGATGGTCTGGAAGCGCGACTTGATGCGGATCGACGGCCCGCCGCCTTTGCCCTTGCTGGTGGTGGGCGTGCTCACCGGGTACCACTTCTCCACAAACTGCCGGCCCGTCACGCTCGCCACCGGGATGTTGACCAGGCCCACGTAGTTGTTCTTGTCCTTTTTCTTCTTCTTGTCCACGTCGCGGTAGATGTGCACGGTGATGCTGTGCACGCCGGGCAGGCTGGAAAAGTCAAAGTACTCGCCCCAGAACAGGCTGTCGTGGCGGGTCTTGCTGGTGGTCCGGGCGTACAGGACGTCGTCCAGACACAGCTCGCAGAAATATTTCTTCTTAGGCGGCAGGTCTTTGGCTTCGATGATCCAGAGTCGCAGCAGGTTCTCGGCGCGCCGGCAGTTGTCCTGCGAACGCAAAAACACCGTTTGTTAAACTGATTTTGTGACACCTGCGAGGCAAAAACAGCACAAACCAACGGACTGCAACTGCAGTTCCTCTGATGGCCACTAGAGGCGTTACAGCAGAAGTAAATGTTTCCCCCTTCACAAAAACTCATCGGTGCAGGACAGGAAGTCACCTTGTTGGGCTGAATCGTCCTCCTCAGGTTCTCCATCCACTTGTCTCTCTCTGAGGCCGACGTGCAGCTGAAACACTTGCTGCCGCCCGAGTACGTCACCTGACAGGTGAGACAGAGAGGGAGGGTCACTCAGACAACCAGGGGTGCAGGGTGACACGACTACTTACAGGTACCTGCTCAAAACATCCAAAAGTAACGAGGACACAAATCCTGGGACTTCACGTCCAAAACATATCTGCTCTTTTTTATATCCGTCTTTATTTATTCTACAGTGCTTAAAAGAACCTGATAAAACTCGTTTATCAGTTTTGTGACATGAAAGAGTTGCATCAATCAAAATGAGCAGCATTGATCCACTTTACGAGCGTCAGTAAAAACGAACACTGTGCTGCCCTTCAACACGCACAACAATAATTAACTAGAAAATCTTTCTGCTGTTAATCATCAGATTTCTCTGAAGCTCAGGTCAGACATTTCACCGTGCGTCACCTCGAAGCAGAACTCCTGTCCCAGGATGCTGCTGTGCAGAGGCTTGATGAACACGTCCTCCTCCATGCTCAGGTCCAGAGCCTCCACCGCGCTGCCCGGGCTCAGCAAAGACTCATGGGAGCTCGACTCCTTCAGCTTGGGAAGCACGCGAGATCTGGAAGACAGGAAGGAGATGGAAAGGTAAACGGATGTTAGGGCGAGTTTAAACCACAGGGGGCGCCGCTGAGCCCGGTACGCGGCATCACCAGCTTCACCAAACTCCACCCGAGCTGAGAGCACCTACGAAAAACAGCCACAGAGCCAGGCGAGGGGGGGGCCCCAGAGCATCCCTCCCACCTCGACCCTCTGGCAGACGTGCAGCAGCTCCGGTCACCGCCGCCGCTGCCGAGCTTCACCCACACAGTCCGGCAGCCGGTAAACAAATCCTGAGACGGCCAATCGTATCTTGCCTGCGGGAGTGTAACCGTGGCAGCGGCCCCCGCTGGGACGGCCGGCGCTTGGCAGCGAGCGTGACGCAGCAAGGAGCGTCTCAGAGGACGCAATAATGAGGAAGAGAGGGAGAGCTGCAGCGTTACGAGCAGCAGAAGAAGAAAGTTCATTCAATACAACTCCAATAAATCCAGAATAAACTCTGCAGCGAGGCTTCACGGTCACATGACGTCACCGACGGCGCTTTTACAGTTCAGAGCGGATTCTTAAACATAAACTGGTGAAGCTGTTTTTACCTTTAATGCTCCGCCCTGCTGGATCCGCTCACATCAGTCACACCACAACGCCTGTTTTTTATTTGAGCCTCAAAGTTTTCTGCAGATAAAATGAAACTGCGTCTCTGAGAAGCTTCAGTTTCAGATAGTTTTACTTCTCCGTGTTTATCCAGCGCTGGTTTTCAAACGTTTCCCCGAAGCTCATCAAAGGGTCAGCTGGTTCGTAGCCCCCCCCCCACACACACACACACAGATATGACATCAGAGTTTCTTCTGATTGGCTCATGAGGTGGAGACCCGTCCGTGGAGCATCTGCAGACCACAGCATGTTGTGTAAGCGTTCTCCTGCTTTGCATGAGATCAGGGGTCATTTCGAATTCACTGAGTGTGTTTGTGCACTTTCTCTGCTGATGCTATGAGGACGCAGCTCTTCCTGCAGAGTCACGCTGAGAGCAACAAAAACAACAGCGTGAAGTGAATCATCACGGTTTCCTGTGCAGACATCCAGGTTAAACCAGCAGGAAACTAATCAATGTGATGGAAACATGAGTGTGTGTGTGTGTGTGTGTGTGTGTGTGTGTGTGTGTGTGTGTGTGTGTGTGTGTGTAATCCTCCCGCTGTGTCAGATGAGTTACGTAAACCCGGATTAGCGGCCTGAGATCAGCAGTGATGCTGTGACATCACATCTGATGCTGAATTAAACGCTCTGACCGTTAAATTCGATCACTGACGGCTTCGTGATTAAAAAACTGCTTTTATTAAAACTCAGACTGAAGTTTAAACACTGACTGATGCACGAGCTTCATTATCAGCCATTCTGATTAAAGCTGGTCACAAACCAACAGCGACGCTCAGCTGGAAGCAGCGCTGTGCATTTGACTAATCTGAGACATTTGGTGCTGCAAGCTCATGAACGTTCTGCTCTCCATCCACAAAGCACCAACCAGACGAAGCTCTTCACCCGTTTTAAAGCATCGTCACGCTTTCACTGAATTCAGGTGTACGATAAATAACCTCAGATGTATCTGTAGTCCAGCAGTTCGCCAAGTTTCACTCCATGCCAGCGCTGAAATCACCCAAACCTGCAGTTCCTCTAACGTCCACTAGAGGCTCCAGCAGTGAGTCAGTTCACTGCCCTGTTAAAATCCAGCTTTACAGCAGGACTGCATTAAGATGCTGACACTGACCAGTGCAGAAACCAATGTGTGAGCACACACATCGTTTATATACAGTCTGTGGGTTTGACTTCCTGTCAGCTGATTTCTGCTCAGGTGTGCTTTGGTCTGAGGAGCAGGGCGTGCTTCAGGATGATTAAACGAAAAAAACTCCTTATCTGGAAGTGCCTGCAGCTCTAAGCTGCAGACTGTGGATGCATCAATTAACCTTGAAGGCGTGATGGCGGCTCTTAGCCTCAAGGCTAATCTCCCCTGGTGGTCGCCTGTGGTATTACAATGTTAAAACAAACAACATTTTAAAGGAGACATCTGCAAACACAGCATGTGTTCAGTGTCTATATGTAAATTTATCCACTCCCTGTTTTTAAAACCTCAGGAAAACTGTGGGCGGAGCCAGCTAGGAAACCACCACTGAGCACGTGCAGAAGCTGGGACCCATCAACACAAACCCAGGAGTGAGAAACTTTTCACCCTCACGACCTGCTGTAGATCCAAAAACCTGCAGTTTCAGCGCGAGTTCAAACACGAGCAGAGGAAGCGAGCGCTCCGGTTAGAAGACGTTTGTTAAGACCTGCCTGGTCATGTGACCAGCAGCCGCAACGCTCCATCTGTGAAACACAGTAAGCCATGTTTCACCAAATAAAAGAGACAGTCATAAAACACACAACCTGACTGCTTCTTTGAGTGTCAGCAGAGTGTAAACACACACACACACACACACACACACACACACACAGGAAGGGCTGGTCTCCTGCATTAGGACAGAAACCTGATCCACTCTGCTGCCAGAGGAAGACGAGGAGGAAGCACTTACAGGTCTAAACACACACACACACACACACATCTCTGCATCTCTGTCTATGGTAATTCCTGTGATGATGATGATGATGATGATGAAGGGCACAGTTGGGTGAATCTATCAGAGGAACTCGAGTTTTCAGTTCGCACTCGCTGAAGTCGAGATCTCACAATATCTTCTGGTGTGAGAGCAGAAGACGTCAAAGCAGGAGACAAAGACATCCAGAGTTTTCCTAAAAGTTTCCTTCCCACACTGCACCTCTCTGTGTACAGTACTGGATCCTCGGGGCTCCTGTAGCAACATTATTGAAATGGCAGCAAACACCAACGCGGCCGTCACCTTCACGGTGAGAATCAGACACGTTCTGAGGCTGCTCGCAGATTTATTTTTGTCTGTCGACCCGTCGCGTGGGTTCTGCGACACCACAGAACATTAACTCTGCTCCATCACGAGCTCGACTTCAACCGCTGCGCTCAGATAACACCGGAGCTCGCAGTGCGGCTCCCTGCTGCTCAGCTCACCCTCAAACTTCATCTGAAACGTCTGTCATCCCGTCCAAAGACAGCAGGAGTCAGTCAACCAATCACAATGCACCATTTTCATCTCACATACACACGTGCGTGCAGTCCTACCTGAATCTGAGCGATTTGGAGAGCTGAGCTATCCGAGCTCTGCGGAGGAGAGAGGACGAACCATCCATCAGGAGTCAGAGCTCAGAGCTGACTGAGAGCGAGGCTGCGCGTGTGCGTGCGTGCGTGTGTGCGCGTGCGTGCGAGTGTGCGCGTGCGTGCGAGTGTGCGTGCGTGCGTGTGTGCGTGCGTGCGTGCGAGCGTGCGTGTGTGTGTGTAGCATTATCCTGATGTCCAGCTGGCTGTCACTCTGTCGGTTATAAAGCTGCACTCAGCATCAGCACCATGCAGACAGAGGCTGGGACAGATGTTGTGCAGAGATTCAGCAAACACTTCCTGTTGGCTGTTAAACCTCACTCACCCTGAGGCTGGAAGCTCCTCCCACACCTGCATGAGTCCAGGAGGAGACCTGCATCTGGATTAATTCCTCACTCACTCATATTTTCCTGTTATGACACGACAGGAAATGAGAGGAAGTGCTACCACAGCGCGTATGAGGAGTACTCGCCGTAGCCTTCCCCAAAGTTCATTTGGTAGAGGTGGAGCCCCTCTCTGAGCCTGGTGCTGCTTGTAGGTGATCGACTGCTGTTTGCTCTTATTAAAATCGCTGACGCCTGCAGTGAAAGCGTCGCCTGTTACTAAATATTATAAAAGGTTAAAGCTTCACTTTTATTTTATTATAATTCAAATTCAGAGAAGAACCTGGTCACACTCTGAAATCAGTCACAGCTTTGTTTGATAAAGAGAAGCACATTTTTAAAAATGATTGATCAGAAATGCGGATTAATGGATTCAATCATTAAATAAATATTTGTTTTAACTTCTAGTTTTTGAGTAAACATTTTTTGTTAAAGGTCATTTTTGAATCATAAATATATTTTCATGGTGACACATGGTTCCAATAATCACTGGTTTCAGTGAAAAGCATCATCAGACCTCTGAGACAGGAAACAGGGCGAGCCATTCACCACTTTAAAAATGATTTCAGAATAAATGTAAATCAAATTTAACAGGAAGAAAATCCCAGCGAACGGAGTCATACCTGGAGGTTTTCCAGGGAAAAGATCTCATGAAAACACACTCACACACTCAGGAGGAAACTTTATCTTACAAACCGAACAAACCTCTGCAGAGTGCAGCAGAGTTCCAGTAAAACCACCTCCAGGCAGTGCTGGGAAGGCTGGGCGGGTTAATGGAAGGAGGAAAAACCCACAACCTCGACGATCAGCAGGAGGAGAGACCCGCCCTCTGTCTGCCGGACAGAGTTCCTCACATGTGACAGACGGACGCTGGGCTTCATTACTGGAGGAAACGCAGAGCGACCAGAAGCAGCAGCCAGAGCAGGAAATGAGCGTTAATATCAGAGTCTGCTGCTCAGCGTCACTGAGCATGAATAAACTGCAGACTCACTCAAACCGAAGCCTCTGCGACTCTGAGCCGGCCCGCAGTCAGCTTATCAATCAGAAGCTGCTCTCTCTAATAAACCAATCAAACCGTCACCGGATCACACAGACCGAAGAAAACCGAAACATCACGATTGCCAGCAGACCTCTTATGGAGCCAGTTTCCTCCTTCATAACGAACACTGTTAGAGACCGAATCAGTCGACCCCCCAGGCCTGAGCAAACCTGCAGTTCCTCCAAAGTCCACTAGAGGCTCAGGAGTGAGTCACCCCCCATAGACCCCCGTGTTAACGGCATATAAAAGACAGAAGTGATGTTTCCTCATTTCATGGTTAAAAGCACTCAGCCTGGCTCTGACGCTGTTAAAAACAGCGAGCGTGCCTCGTCTGTGTTCATACGATCAGTTTATGTTTATAAATTCTGATTTTTAGGAAATTGAACAGACGTGGAAACAGACTTTGTAGGAACTTTTAAACATGCACGCTTTTAAACTATGAAACTGTTCCAGGCCAGGCTGTCCTGTTTCTAACAGGCAGGTCTGAACCGTCCATCTGGACCCGCAGAACCAGCAGAGAGCCTGAGGTGGACCCTGAACACGCAACAGGAGGCCTGACAGCCTCCGGGTGGAGACCTTTATCATCGGGCTGCAGGCGGAGGAAGGACTGTGCACAGACATCCCGTCTGTACCAAGGCTGGAGTATGTCTATGTTCAGATTAATGCAATAAAAGACTCAAATCTGAGCGAAGAACAGCTGAAGAGCAGCTCGAGCTCTGGAGGTGTTACCTGTCGGCATCGGCGGGCCGGATCGAGGGCAGTCTGAAGCTGGTGTTTCTGTCCAGTTTGGTCTGACTCCTCGTCCTCTTGATGGAGCCTTTAAGACGTTTACTGAAAAACCCCTGAAGGAGAAACAGAAAAGGTCAGAATCAGTCACAGATGGCGATTTTCACGAGAGCGGCACTGATCTTCACCGAGAGACGTTAACATAGACTTTCATGAGCGTTGGATCGGTGAGTAATCGCTTCAGATATTCGACTGTAACCTCAAACCGTCTTCCAAGAATAAAAGGAGCTCCTGTTTCTACTAAAAAACTCTCAGATCACTTAACAGCATCTCAGACGTCCTTTTTCCATCCTGTTTCTGTCACAAGAGCCTCGCTGTGAGCGATGCTGCTGTGGCTCACACAAAGCTCAGCTCTTCACTCTGAGCCAGCGAGGTCGTTCACAGAAACACTTCTCCATCCTCGACCTCAGAAACTCAACTGTTTATCACAGCATCCACGTGATGCAGCAGCACCATCCCTCAGTCCTCAGCACAAAGAACCTCCTTCAGCTACAGTCAGGTTTAATCTCATTATTTTGGTGATTACTGGATCACGACCGAGCTCTCATTCTTTTGTCATAAATCAAGCGCACCCCCGTCATTTAAGTGACGAGCGTTCGTCTCTTTAAAAGTCGAAACTCACTTGATGTTTAGTTCGGCTCAAAGAAATCCTGAAATTAGTCCAAGCTGTAAAATGTGCACGTGTGTGTTAAAAAACAAAAACTCAAAGTGTAAAAAGCACAAGCACAGAAAACAACAATACTAATTTCAAACAATATGGTTTCAAATGAACATTAAAATCCACAAATCACAGCATACGTGAGAAAAAATGCTTCATTTATTCCAAACGTTGGTAAACGATTGTGTTACATCAGCCATGACGCATGTAAGGCGCTAAAACTTAACGAATGCAGGCGATTCCTCCATCAGCTGACCTCCGTGTGGAACAGCAGCGATGAATGATGAGCTCAGGTGGAGGTGCTACGACGAGAAAACGCCCTCTGGTGGTGTTTTCATGCAGGTGAGGTGGAATAGCGGCCCTGAGCACAGCATCAGCACACACCTGTGTGTTTAAGCATCGACCAGGCGGTGTGCTGCTTTAGAACGACTGTAACTCCGTCACGTTTGCACTAAAGACAACTCAAAGTTCTACAGCGATATTCGGCTGTGGGTGTTTGTATCACGTTCAGATGCTGCTGCTGTTCCCTCCCGTCCGCCTGTTGTGAGCGTCGACTATGTCGCTGAGCTGAGCTGAGCGTCTCATTCTGTGGTCACGCAGAACCAAACTCCGCCCCCTCACCAGCTGGAGTCAGAGGCGGTGGCGTTTGAGTTGTCCACAGCACAGTGCAGGAAACACTGAACAGCTGGTCATGTTTCACAGGTCGCTGAGCTCAGCAGCGTGTTTGACCAGCACCTGCTGCCCCCTGGTGGCGTTTTCATGCAGGAGAAACAATAAATGTCTTCAGTTCAGCCACTTTGAGACTTTTGGTAGAAGATTCATGTGTCGGTTATTATGCTGGTATTAAAAATCACACTGACATCTAAACACACACCGATACCACCCGGGCCTGCTTCAGGCTGAGTGCTGATTGGTTCCACACTGATGAGTCATCCCTGTATCTCCATCTATGATCAAACTCTGATCAAACCCTTCAGCTCTCAGGTCGTCTGTCACAATAAAAGCCCCGTGCAGAGCTGTGGAAGTGAGCGGCCTCATTTCCGGAGATATTAATATCCTCAAACGCATCACCTCCTCCCCCTCCCCTGCAGACTCCCTTCAGGCTCATTGGCTCCTTTTAATGCATCAGAATAGAGACGCATCCTGCCAGAGAGCGAGGAACACTTCAAACAGGCCGCCTGCACCCTTAAAAACCGCCACCGCCTCCACCAAACAGCCAATCACACCTATTGATCATGATTGTTGGTCTCTGAGGATCGCTGAACAGACGACTGAAAGCTTCATGTCACTTCCTCACCACTGATGAACTCCCAGCATGCTCCCCGCCCGTGTTTACTTAAATCTGTGTGAAGACGTCTGAAACTAAGAATACGACCTGAGAGCTGCGACACAAACTCTGAGCAGAGTTTCAGCTCTGCTTCAAACACAGACGCTCGAAACTAACAGAACAACAGCAACAGTGACAAAAACAATAACAATAATATCCTGTGTTTAATTGTACCAACAAGATTTTATTTACTGAGCACTTTCCCGGTAACCTGATAACCAAGCTAGTTAGCATTAGCACGCCTCCCTCACTTCTGGCTGTGAAAAACTGACGAGGCATTGAGCAAAATTTGAAACTGATGAGTGATGCCACGACCTAAACACACACGTAATTTATTAATATCAAGTATTCAGACTTTAGCGCCACCTGCTGGTAACAGGAACTCTGCCTTATGTACAGCCTGTGTGTGATATACAGCAAACAGGCGACACATCTCCGTGCTCTGAGGGTCACCAGAGAGGACGACGGAGCAGAGACGGGCCTGCGATCTCTCTGTGATGGCGTGCAGGAAATGAATAAATGCACAGACTTGGTGAGACGTGTTCCCGTTACTCACCGGCACTTTGAACGGAGACGTGTTTGGATTGTCGACTGCGACGCTCTTCTCCGAGCTCCCCAAACCGGAAATACTCCTCCTTCTCGGAGATCTCTCCGAAGGAACTTCTGCAAAGAGAGAGAGAGAGAGGGAGGGTTAACCAACATCATCATCATCATCATCAGCCTCTGAGCTGAGCGACAGAGGACAGGTGAAGACGTTCAGACATGATGGAGGACGAGGACAGATGTCGGATGGCAGATATCTACACCTTCTGTCAAACTTTCTTCCAGTAACGCCACCAACACACTTCAAGTCATTTTCACCAACGACCAATAAAAAATGACGAACTGCTGCAAACAGATGGAAAGGTTCAAACAGGAAGAAAACCAGAGAGCGCCAACAGAGCACGTAACCACGACGACTGCCGCTGACCAAAGCAATCATCTGAGCCGCCATGTCTTATGGGTCGTGTCCTTATTTAACATTTAACTGAAACTTAAACATTTCCTGGACTGTAAGTCAAGGCAGATGTTCCACCTGAGGTCTATAGAAGTCTCTGATTGGTTACACATCAAAAGTAAAAGCCAATCAGAACTGAGAACAGAGAAACACATTCAGTCTGAAGCAGCAAAAGCAAACGAGCTGAAAGAGTCAAGATAATAAGAGAGTAACTTTTATGAGACGAATTTTAAAACATGAAGACAAATCAGCTGTGACGGCGCCACAGTGGCTATGCTAATGGGAAAAAGGCTAAATTATGCTAGCAGCTACATGGACAGGCAGCCTCAGACTTCCTGAAACCAGCTCAGCTAAAACTTTAACATCTGCTTCTTGGTGAGTAATACGTTATTTAATATGAACACTTTGGTAAAAGTCACACTCGCTGTCATCTGACCAGGAAATCCACGGCTTAAAAACATGTGAGAGAGGATTCAAAAGCACATAACTAATAATAAATAACACATCAATGATGAGAGCATGACGCCAGATTCTTTCCTGCACCTGTAAATCAGTTCAGATATCGCTCCTCGTTCTCTCCTCCTCTTTAATAATCTGTATCGGCCCGTCTGTGGAGCTCACCAAGCTTCCTGCTGTAGAAACCAGAGTCTAACATTTCTGCGTCCTCCTCTGCAGCTCTCACTCTCTGCAAACACATCCAGTGGGCCGGGTTGGACCCGGGCCCCGAGCCACATGTTTGACACCTCTGTATGAGAGTTTGTAACGCAGCCGTTTGGAGCATGAAGACAAACACGAGCACAGACACAAGCGAGCCACAATCAGCTGTGGGAGTTCCACCCCGACCCAGTTCAGGCCGCCGCCGCTGCATTATATGGAGTCAGCAGCGTCACGGCGACACCAAAACAAAATGTGGAGAGACGCTGGCGTCCGACCGGCAGCGTGTGGAGCCAACATGATGTTTACATGCTGAGGAAACACGACAAAACGTGCTGCTCTGCAACAGGAAGTGAGCGCAGCATGCAGCAGCGGGAAGCTGGATCAGGTTCCAGCTGCAGGACGAGACGCTCGCCGCATGCACACCGCAGGCATGCAGCGCTGCGAGGAAGCCGGGGACAAACTTTCATGCAACCCCCCCACCCCCCACCAACCGAACCGCCCCTGATGATGGAGGAAGAGGAGTGCTGACGGGGACGCCATCAGCGCTGGTCTTTCTCTCCCGGGACAAAGTTGAGGCAACATGCGGCAGGAAGCCAGGTATGACAGGTCGGTCACATGACACGGACAGAGACATACACAGAGGGAGAGAGAGGGAGACGGTACCTCGATCGCAGCTGTTCCCCATCATCTGAGGAGAGGACACACACACAGAGTCAGACGGGATTGGCCGGAGCCGCTGCCACCTGTCAGCCAATGAGGTTAAGCTGCAAACATCCGTCTTTGTCCCGTCCTCCACTTTGGCATCCCCCCAGCCCTCCCCTCTGCCACCCCTCCCTCCTCAGCACCGCATCCTCCTCCTCCTTCACGCTGCCTCCTTTCCCATCTCCTCCTCCTCTCTCTCCACTCAGCAGTAATTCTAAGTCTCGCTCGCCCGCTCGCTGAGGTTTTACCGCATTTCTTCAATCAATCCCACAAACTGCTCCGTTCTGCTGTCTCTCCTCCTCCTCCTGCTCTTCGTGTCTTCCTTCCTCTCTGCAGACCCTCCTCTGCCTCTCTCTCTCTGTCTCTGCAGCACCTCCCTCTCTCTCCTCTTCCTCTCTCGCTGCGTTTATCGCTGCCCTCGGAGGATAATTACCAAATAAGTTTCCCCTCAGCCGGCTGAAGTGGGACACAACTCTGGGGGCCGAATCACATCAGGCCTGCAAATTAACTCTATTTTCAGAGTCTGTTCATTGATCCTATCACTCGCTAATCACCATTAATCACTTTCAAAAGCATCATTTATGTCATCGGTGACCCAGGACTGAAGAGTCAACGCGTTTTAATAACACAAAATGTTCATACCATTCAGCACAGGATCCGACGCCTGTCTTTGAGTCTGAAGACTTTCAGAGTTTCTTAATGATCTGCTCTAAAATGAAAGTTATTGAAATTTTGCCTCATAGTGAAACTTTTAGAAACGATCTGTAACTGCAGCTACGTGCAGACAGTAATCAGAGGTGTCTGCAGACTTTCTGCCTGCTGTTCAGCTTAAATATTACTTCCTGTTGTTTTTGCACCTGAGTCATTCAGACCACATCAGCTGATCCCGTTTACGTCTCCTCGCCTGCTGTTATTGGCACACAGGTAGATTTCCACCTTTAGAAGAAAAACTCAATGCAGCAAAATTAAAACCCACTCATGACCAAGTGTCCTCTGTCACACTCGGTGGATCTTCTGATCATCTATAAATATCCATTGATCAGCTGTGTCTCAGATATTTGTACTCTGATACAAGTAATCAGCAGATGAGCCACACCAGGAATCAAACCAGCAACCATGTGACCTTTGATTAACAGTAATCATCAGTTTGCTCAGGTTTTCACCTTCCTCCTCCTCCTTCTCCTCCTTCTCCTGCTGCTGCTAACGAGTTATTGATCAGCAGGAACTCGGCTCAATCTGTCGTTTCAGCGGATCCACCAGAGACACGCGACCTTCACAGACGGGGTCACGGTCAAACCAGAGACCAGCAGCTCGCCAGTCTGGTGCTTTGGTCTATTTTTGCTTAGGTCTGTGACCTGTGGGCATGGCTTACACTAACACTGTAGATAACAGACAGAGGTGAAAACCATGCACGTGCACCGCTTCTGAAACTTTGCACCTTTTCATCCAAATATGCATTAAAAACAACAAAGTGATCAGCTGATGCAGCTAGCTGCTAATTAGTGCTAATATCCAATTGAAATCGTAGAATTTCACTAAATCTGGAGCTAGAGCTGGGCGATATATCGAGTTTTTTTAAAAATATCGATATATTTTTATACGAGATATAAGATGTGACAATATCCTTTATATCGATATCGTCTATGTTACGTTATAATTATAGTTGCGGAGCCGCAAGTTTGCCTCTCTTTCGTCCACTTTTGTCTTTACGCAACGTTACTCGACCTCGCCTCTCCTTCACTGAACACAACTCCCCCTCCTCCCCCATCGCTTCACCTGCAGGCAGCGACAAGATGGACACGGCAAATCTCCGTTAACGAGTTACTGCGCATCGCCCCGTGCGTGGGGCTGGACGGCGTCAACGTGTTAACGAGCTAACCACGCTAACGCCATGCACGGCCTGAAATACTTTCATTTTCTCTAAAGTTGACTGCGCGCCTTTTGTATGAATTCTGGTTGTGCTTGATGACCGCGAACCGATTTTATGTGATACACAGTGCTCAGCAATCTGTCAAAAAATGTTTTAGTACGACTTTGCTAAGCTACGGAGCTGCACCGCTTGATGTCGGAGCATTACGGCTACCGAGGAGCCTCGCGGAGTGATACGTACTGTGCTTCAACGTAATATTACCGTATTGTGTGTGTATAAAGACCATAAATGGCTCCTGTTCAGAGACATGGTTACGAAGCGGATTTCAAACTCCAGGCTGTCAGTCACGCAGTAGAAGTTGGGAACAGAGCAGCTGTGAAATCTGTCTATGTTATTATGCTCAGCGTCTGTTAGTTTACATTTTGACTGCACAATTGTGAGCTCTTTGTTATGCACAAAACAACATAGTTTTCTTTTATTTATAGAGCAGCATTATTTAATAAATGCTCAATTTATTTTTGAGTAGTTTTTTTCATGTACATCTATGCTGTATGTTAATAAAAGTGCCTGTGTGACATCTGGGACACAGCTTTGACTAAGAACTCTCTTTTTGTTCTTACTTTATGGCTTTAAAGAAATATCGAAATATGAATTTTGGGTCATATCGCCCAGCTCTATCTGGAGCTCAGACTTCTTCTATGGTTTGTTAGCAGTAACCTCACAGCAGCCATGTTATTGGCCAGATGATGTCATTAAAAAGCCTCCAACAGCACAAACACGCTCCATTGGTCCAGTTCAGGTCAAGCTAGCAGACAGCTAGCAGCTACAGCCACCTGTCAGTCAAACAGGCCACGCCCCCAATAATACAAACTTTAAGCAGGCTGTAAACATGTTGCAAGCATTGACTCATTGCCAGAGCCTCTAGTGGTCATTAGAGGAACTGCAGGTTTTAGTATAAAAGGATGAACGTGTGAACAGACGTACACTGAGGGACTCTGGACTGTTTGTTGGATCTTTCTGATTCCGCCACCCTCCCTCTGACCACCACGACTTTGGGTTACATTGGCTCACGTGTCGGCTCGTAGGTATCGAGCTTCCCGGACGGACTCGTGGGAAAACTGCTGCTAAAAATAAGCCTGAGGGCAGAGAGAGGCAGAGCCGAGGGACAGGAGGAGGCTATCAGGTGTCAGAGAAACTCATCCATCAGCTGCTGGTGTCGGTGCACGCGATGGTTTCAGCCTGGTTGAGTTTAAAATCCCGTCGGCCTCTGAGGGCGCCCTGAACATCTGTCTGCTCACAGCTGGATGATTAGTTTAATGTTTGAGTTATCGACTCGACCGCCTGATGAATGAGCAGCTCTGTGAGGACAACAAACCTCCACAAACAGAAACCCGCACATAAACAACCAGGTAATACTGACCAATCACATCTCAGCAGACAGCGAGCAGATACACACTGAACCCCGAGCACCCTCCTCCCATCATAAGTGGTTCAACCTGTCACCTGTGAGTGTGTGTGTGTGTGTCAGTAGTGTGACACCGCTCAGAGAAGATGAATGGGTGGATGTGATGTCATCAGAAAGGAGCGTGAGGAATGCTGAAGCTGACCTCTGCTGAACTCTGTCTCATTCAGGAGTTGACACACCTGACACACACACACACACACACACACACACACACAGCGACACAACAGTCTGCTGCACAAAGAAACCTTTGTGTGAAGCTGTCTGCAGGGCAGAGTGGGAGGAGCTTTCACAGCAGCAGGTATAAGGTGAGATTCCCAGAAAGCTTCTCCTAGTTTTAGTGAATGTTTCCCAAAGTGGAAGCGTTTCTAAGAGCAGAGCTGTGAGGCCAAAGCACCTGCATGAAGACGAAACAGCCTCATGTCCAAACACCATCAGGCGTCTGGGCTCACGGGCCTTTACATCACAGGTTTAATGGCTCATGACATCGTTTATCAGTGTTTACACATGTTTTGTATTAATAATCTAAATTTAAAAAGTAATCAGTTACTGAAGCTTTAAAATAAATGTAGTGGAGGAAACACTGAGCCTCCTTTTAGACTCAGACACCTCTGACAGGAACAGAGGTCAGAGTTAGCCTGCAGCAAATCTCACATATTTTATATGATTATTAAAAAACACCAAACTAAAAGATTCCTCTTAATGGAGCTGTGTAACGAAAAACACGGAAGGGTGAGAGTGGGTGAAGGAAACACTTCTTTCCACATTTAAACCATTTCAGGTGTTTTAATGTGAAAATACTGGCTGTAAGAAAAGCACACGTGGATCCCATGGAGGGCAGATAAACTAACGCACGTTCTCTGGTGTTGTCGCAGCTCTGGTCCTTCTCTTTAGTTGTCGTAAGAGTTTTTCTCAGCAGGAATGATAAAAACAAAGAGACCCCGTCAGCAGAGACCCCGTCAGCCCTCCTCCTCACACACAGCTCCGCTTTCACAACAAATATTCAAAGAATTTCTTTTCACATAATGAAACCAGTTCTGTTTGTGTGCGTCGGCCGCCTCCTCTCGCATCGCTTCACATTCCTCTGAATAAATTAACAGTATCAGTGAGACTGAGCCACCAGCTCGCCCCGCTGCCGGTGCTCAAACCACGGCGCCAGGATTCAACCTGCTGTCACCTGCCCGATCGGCTCGGGTGTCGTTCGCTTTGGTTTCTGTCGTGAGAGGAATGTCAGGGCAGATTTAAGATGTTTGGAACGAGTGTTGGATAATAAACAGCTGATCCACACACTCAGTTACACTCATTTTTATTACAGGTAATCAAACCTGAAGTTTTGATTGCTTTGTCATGTTTTGCAGACCTTAAACGTTTTTATAAGTTCTTCCTTCATCAGACCTGAAGCTGTGGCTTCACTAACAGTGTGGAGCATCAGGTCATCATGGGGACCAGCAGGTTCTTCACCTGCAGAGCTCAAACTGGACCCGCACTGGGACCATTTAAAAACGGTCCTCAGCCGCAGCTCGTGATCTTTCAAATCAGGTGTTTTCAGTCTGGTTGCCACGGGTGTACGAGATCCAGCACGTACCTTGATTACATCTGTGAAAGAGCTCCGTGAACTCGAGCGTGGGCCGTAACAGGACGCCACCGTTGCAACAAGTCAGTTCATGATATTCCTCGATCAGCTGACAGCGGTGCAGCGTTTGTGCTGACTCGTGTTTAGGGACATTTATGCAGTTTAATGCATAAAAGTCGCTGACGCTCTGCTGACTCAGTAACTGCAGAATGCATCCTTTGACTTAAACATCAGCACAGACACGGTGAGCCGGGAGCTTCCTGGTACTTTGGTCCACAGACGGTAGCTCAGCCTCTGAACGCTGCGCTGTGTGCACCTGATTTTTAACTCAAATGTTTCTGGATATTATATGAAAACATTTGCTGCTCTGTTATTTGGTGAGCTTCTTTAAAGTCCTGTTACTGTTCTGAGCTGTATATTATTGTTTACGACATTTTAATTTCAGATCAGCTCGAATGTAAACCATGAATTTGTGGCTGAATTCAGATTTGTTTCCACGGCTCTGACTTAATTCCAAGTTCTGGAATAAACTTTTTGTCTGAAGAAATGTTATTTTATTTCATCCTATTATTGCAAACTCCTGATACAAACAGACAAATCTGATCTGGGGTCAGTCTGTCTTCCCGTGCTGCGAAGACGCCGCCCTCATTAAACTCCAGAGCGACAGAATCACATTTACAGCCTCGATTAGAGCGAGCGAGGCGCCTGGGGAGACGCGTGATCTCTGCTGCCACGAAGCTTCTCTGCAGGTCCTTCATAACCCCGCTTCCTGCAAGGTCAAAGGTTAAACTCTCTAAAAACAAACCTGCAGGAAACAGCGGCATGCTCCTTTAAAGGGAGCTCCCGTCATGCTGTGTGCATCCTCAGATGGGAGTTGTCTTCGGGAAATTTGGGACACAATGATCTAATCATAGCTGGAGCGGGGACAGCTGGAGCGCCACGATTTAGGCTAACTGTCACAGCATCCGTTAATAATGAGGAGCAGCCGAGCGCACGGAGCCGGAAAAAATGGGAGAGCCGCCGAGCACCAGGCGCCCACAGCCTTTAAGGAGACGTCACCGAACCTCCAGATCTGAGAGGCTGAAGTCATGTTTCCACACAGAGTGTGACTCAGGCTTCTTCGGCTGTTTATAATAACCACCATCAATGAGGTCGTTAATACTCTTTAACTAGCAGGTCATTACTGAGCACTAATAATAATGAAACTTGTTTTAAAGCAGACGCAGCAGCGCTGAGGTCACTCAGAGGTCACTTTGATCTCTATTGTTGTTCCTGCTCAAATATGAAGACTGGCTCTGCATTGGAGCAACAAGTGCATCATAGGACGGACGCCAGACACCGACGACTCCGAGCCGTGAATGACTTTAACCTGTAATAATGGTTACCATGGCGCTGCAGCCACACAGGTTTTTGTTTTTTAAACCGTCCTCACACAGGAAGTGATGACAGACCGCAGGCAGAAGAGAATGGGCGGGGCTCGCCCGGTTTCTCAAGATGACATCATGTGTTGTGAATGAACTCAGAGATAAGAGGAATATTTATCCCGTGATGAAGAATCCCGACCTCAGGTGTTACCGGATTTGTTGCTGAGGTGACTACAGGACTCGCCGGCTGAGGTCACACCTCTGCATTACTGAAGACTGAAAACATCCCGCTGACTGTCAGCTGATGCTTCACACTTAAATATATATTATTTATTTTAGAGAAACAAGCTGGAAAACATTTATTTGCTGATTAAGTCAGAGGACTGTGAGTCAGGAGAGCGAGGGCCACATCCTGTCTCAACCTTTGTGATGTGCACTTGGTTTCTAACTACCTGGTTAAATAATGGTCGGTTTTATAAAATACAGGTTTAGACGATCTTATTTTTCCTACAGTCGAGCTCATGTTCTTCTCCTCAGACTCATTGTAGTTTCAGTCCAGTGTAATAACCCTGGAGTAGGTTTCATTCCCATCATGCTCAGAGAGCTGCTGTTAAAGTTCAACCATGTTGTGAAAGCTAAAGCCGGTTTCTGCTTCAGATCTCAGTGTGGAGGTTTTAATGCATCATCATTTCTAAATACATTTTCACCTTTAATGTCTGAATGACTCCGACTCTCACCTGTAATGTAGGAAGATAAATCCCAGAAACTGTCCCCCTGCCTGCAGTCTGGGCGTGACCTCTGACACGGAGCTTTGATTTGACATTCAAATCACCAACGGACCGCAGCCATTTTTTCTCCAGCTAACATGAGCCTCCATCATGTGGACTCTGAGACACAGCACCACCTCAGCTACTCTGCACAGACTTTAACCCGCCCACATCACACACTCGTGTACACCTGATGACCCGAGCTGCAGGACACACCGGCCTCGTTTAGGGATGCAATGATCGGGATCAAAAAACCAAAAGGTGATTAAAGTGCAGCGCTCCGACAGCCCGTTACCTTGCTGTCACGCTCGCTGCATTTGGTTAACACTTGTTGGGAAGCTTTTATTGCACCATAACAGTAACACAACATGTCATTAACTGGCTGCTCCACTCCGTGTGCGAGGAGCTGCATCGCTGCGAGCCCGACAGCAGGGGAAGGACAGATGACATGAACACATACCAGAGAGGTTTTGGCTTTCCTCCAAAGCAAAACCCACAGGGCTGAAATAAAAACTGTTTTAACCAGCAGTGCTTATATGCACAGTCATCCCTTCAAAGACGTCTGAGGCAGAAAAACCAAGCAGTTCTCATCATACCTCAGTCCTGCTGACTGTTATTATCTTACTAAAAGACACTCAAGCTTTAAATTTAAATTCTGGGGCCTGAGAAATCAGAAATGTGCTCGCCTGAATAAACATGACCTTACAACATTGTTATTATCGTCATATCATTCACATCTCCTTCAGAGTTTCGTCATCATTTCTTTTCTGTTTGAAAGCGCTGCATAAATAAAGTTTATGACTGCACCTGTTAAAGCTCAGAGCTGAAGGTCTATTTTCTCTTTTCTTTCATGTTTGAATAAAATAAAAACCAGCAGCAGCTCGACTGATCCATCAGCTGAACACACTTCTGATGGTGATCGATAACTGATCGATAACTGATGCCGGGCTGCTGATCGGAGAAACTAACTTCTCCTCTCGGTCCGACTCTTCGCGGAGCCTGAAGCTGCAGCTCTGCAGGCAAACTTCACCCGAACACGCGCCCGAAAGCAGCCGGCGGAGAGCGCTCCGGAGGCGGGCAGCAGACCGAGCTTCTCCCGGTATCTGCCCGACCTCCGGAGGTTCGACCGGAGGGTTAGAGAGAGACACTCACCCGGAAAGTCCATCACAACCGCGTTAACTCTAAAGTCATGTCCTCACTCAGTCCGGACGGTCTCACTCCGTCAGCAAACAGCAGCTCAGCGCACACTTCCGGCCGCACCTTCACAATAAAAGTCCGAACCAGAAAACTGCGCCGTCAGCGAAGCGCTCGGCCTTCAGTATAAAACTGTGATAACAGCATTTACAACCCACGGGTCTTTAAGACAACGACCCAGCATTTAAAGCAGCTTGTTTGGATTTTTTTACACCACCTTTTATTTTTGTGGCTCTCTTGCTATTTGTGTCCCGTTACACAACAAGCTCCACAAGTTAAATTCAAAGCTCACCAAACAACAACAAAAGCTTCTCGAAGGCTTTTATGATGGAGACATAAATAAAAAACGGCAATGCTTAGATGTTAAACCTGCTTAGAGAGCAGTTGGAGAGTGTTTGCAGACACTCGGCAACCCTCACGGCCAGCGCTTACGTCACATCCAGTCAGGTGGGCAGCCCTCTTTATAATCTGCCACATCCTTCGGGAGGTAAAATTAACTGTTAGATTCTTAAAAAACAAACAAACAAACAAGTATCAGTGCATTTAGTTTAAAGATCAGTGGCTGAAGACACTTCAAAGAACAGATAAATCTAAATGATGCAAATATAAATGGTGTTTTTCAGATTTTTAGTTTTGCTGCTGATGGACCGAACTGATCTGACCTGAATGTCTGCTTGAACATGACAGAGTCACACGTAGCCTGAGGCAGCACTTTCAATCTCAGCAGCATTTCCTTTTTTTAATTGAGGAATTTATGGACTGAATCCAGATTTGTGTCACAGACTTTTATTTTGACGGTGAGTTTGGAGCAGGACGTGGTGATTTTATTGTGGTGGAGCAGACAGGTGGAGAGCAGACAGGAATGCAGCAGATCCAGAGATGAAGCGAGACGAGAGATCAGCCTGAAACAACGAGGAGCGAAGACAAAAACCCGTTTTGGAGACTTTTGCAGCAGCTGAACAGAGAGTGGGGGGCAGAGAGTGATGAGAGCTTTAAAAAGAGCCCCAAACAAAAGAGTGGGCCTGTGTGGGACCCACGCTGAGGGACAGTCACACTGAGAGAGCACAGGTTAAAGGTCTGGCTTCAAACACATGAAGGAGAAACGTGCCGTTAACTCAGTACGAAGGTGTCACAACCATGTCTTTGAGTGTGTGTGTGTAATAAAATACGTGTAATAATGTATCTATAATATATATAAGTCTCTGCACACGGGGAACAGGTAGTGTAACGGTTCCTGTACAGCAACTCTGAAAAAATTCCTGTGCATTTATACTGAGACAGGACGGAGCAAAGGAGAAGGTGTCGCAGGACTTCCTGGGATTTCTGGAAATATGTTGTGTGAATTCCAGCTCTACTCTGGTTGGCTGAGAGAAGTGAATATCTCAGAGCTGTGAAATGATTCAAAAGCAGCCCGACAGCGACTGAAATCACGTGACCAGAGAGACGATCCTTGTGTGTCCGGTCTGGACGCAGCGATACTGCAGTCATTTCTTTACTAACACTGATTGGTCGAGTAGTCTGAATGGATCCAATCAATCTGAACCTGAACCCTGTATGAAGTTTAGTGAGTCTGCAACACACAGTATGAAACTCATCATCAAGACGGTTTTAAACCATAAATCTGTATTACACTAGTCCAGCCCACTTAAACCCAGTATCAATCCAGTTAAACCAGTGCTGCTTTTATTTGACAGCCTGGATTCCATCCTGGTTTAAAACAGAGTCACATGACCCTCAAAACTGACCGACTGCTCCTTTAACTATAGACTCTCCTGCTGTGACCACCTGCAGCCTGACAGGAAGTCACCTGCACAGGTGAGCGAAGGCGTGACCTGAGGCCTGGGGCTACTTTCACACACAGATCATCTGCTGCGATCAGGCCGCGGCCCAGGAAGAACCTCAGCTGGACGCTCCTGTGTCACAGCGAGGAAGAGGAGGAGGAGGAGGAGGAGGAGGCGGCAGAGCTGAGACACTTAATGAGCACGCAGTCAACACTGTAATTAGACTGTACCGAAGACAGAGGACTACAATTATATCTCAGCTCTGTCACTGCTGCTCGGCCTTCAGTTTGCAAACAAACAACAAGCAAAAAGAAGCAGAGGAGGAAGAGGAGGAGGAAGAGGAGGAGGATAATAAAACAGGGTTTAATTTCCTGATTTAGTATTTTGCTTCACGCCCTGGTTTTAAGAGAGCGTCAGGTGTTTCAAAACCTCCAATGAACTCAGAGAAAGGGTCAGAAATGTTTGATTCAAAAACAGCTCTGGACACAGTCTGAATGTATGAAGACAGTAAAGATAAATCCAGTTTGAATCCAGTCTAATTCAGCTAAAAACACAGAATAAATAAATCTAACAGCACTGAAACAGGATACAGGACAAACCTAGTTTTAAACCAGTCACACACCAAAGATCGTTCATCGTATTAATCCTGAACTAAACAGTCTACACCTGCGAATAAATCCACTTTAAATCCAGCATGAAATACAGGATAACTCTAGTTTGAAACCAGTCACCCATCAAGCATCAATTCCAGTATTTCCAGTATAACTTCAGCATTAATCTCTTAAACCAAGTAAAAATGTTATCAAAAACAAAACAAAAGCACAAATACATCATAAATCTGCAATACTGTACTTAATAAACAGCCACAGACTTTTAAAATCAAACATTTAACCCAGTATTAAACCGACCGCAGATCCAGTATTAACAGCCCACAGACACTGGATTCATCTCCAGTAACAAACACATCATCCAGCCATAATCCAGATCTGGCAGTAACTACAACAAAATATTTTTTGCAGATAAAACCAGTTGTAACCCAGAATTATAAACCCAGTTAAACCAGTATAAACTTAGGGTGAGTCTGCTCTGGACCATCAATAAAAACCAGGAAACTCCAGTGTTAAATCCAACGATTGCCCAGTATAAATGTTGTATTAAGCTCACTGTAAACACAGGAACAAACACGACTTTATTCAAGTGTAAACATTTAGAATGACATCAGTTTGAACAAAACAACCCAGAAAATTCCATCATTAGATCCAGTAAATTTCCAGTATGAAACCAGTATAAATTTTATTATTGTACCCAAGCTAAAAACCAGTGTTACATTCCCACCAGTAGCCTGGTATTAAACCAGTTCAGCTTTTTTTCAAACAAGTATTTACACCAGTATCCACACACTCACTGCCTGATTTAATCCCAGTATAATCCCAGTACAGATCCAGTTCATACTGGTTGTTAGGGCCCTGTTTTGTGGGGGCAGACCGGCCACATTAACATATAAATAACCTCCCCCCTGCGAGGGGCCGGTGGGTGGTGGGGGATTAAGGAGGTCATTGAATGAATGGGCTCCTCTGTGGCTGAATGACGGGTGAGGGTCAGCGTGGGGGTGAGGTTGGGGAGACTTCTATCAGTCCTCTAACTGATCAATAAACTCATCAATGCGACTAAACTCTGAGTCAAAGCTTTTTAAACTGTCGGCGTGTTGTTTCCTGACAGCCTGGAGGACCCCTGCAGCTCTGGGTGGGAATCCCCTCAGCCCGGGCGTCCCACATGGGGCAGCGGGGGTCACCCGCGTTCCTTCAGACGGACGGACACTGGACGCTTTGTCCTCAGGCATTCCTCGGTCAGAGGCGACGTTCCCACACAGAGCTGCAAAATTACAGGCTGCACCCGAACGCCTCATTACAGCAGACAAACATCCACCTGAGAGACGCAGCGCGCCGACACCGTCACAGGAGCACGGGTCAGAGCTAAACCAGAGCTGCAATCACAAGCTACACACAAACCTCCCAAACTGCACACAAAACAAACTCTCACGCCTCGAGCCCGCGGCGGCAAGCGCGAAAATCCTCAAACCTCACACGACACACAGCGCCTCAGACAGCTGTGAACATCTGGCAGCTGAAACATCCACCAGCAGCAGAAAGAAAAAGATTTAAATTTACCAAAAATACTCCAGGACTGGTTTCAAACTCGTGTAGGAGAAATTATGAATATATTTGCTTTTCAATACAAATAATAAAATATTCACTTGTTCTTTTGGATGAAAACAAAGTGAATAAAATCAGGACATTTTTATATTTTACACTTATAAATCTTATATTTAAAAAATATATATGAATCTTTAATTTAGTGGAGAAAAATCTTTAATAAAATGTTTGTTATGATGCATTACAAACGTCATGAAAACAGAATCACTAAAAATAAAATGAAATTCAGTGTAACCCTTAAACCAGTATGAAACCAAGGACAGAACCGAGTTTATGGGTAAAACCAGTTTCAAAACCACATAAATCCAGGACTGACACCAGTAGGGCCAGGCTTCATACAAACACACCAAGGCAACCAGTATGAATCCAGCTTCTAACCAAATATGTATATACACATATACATACATATACACACACATATATATATACACACACATACACATATATACACGTATATATATGTGTATATATACATAAACCAGAACAAATTTCCAGTATAAATATATTTCTCCAGTCTAGTTAACCCAGTATAAATTCACAGTTAAACCAATATAGAATTAGTATTTAACCCAGTATTAAAGTTAAACCACAGGTCGCCGTGACACCGACTCTGAAAACACCAACGAGCGCAAAAACTCGACGCTAAAATAGTTTCTGTGTTTTATAGTTTTTAATCACATGCATGCGCACACACACACACACACACACACACACACACGCGCAGAGCTCTGAAGATTCCAGGATAAAGCTTCCTCTTCATGTGATGTCACATGACGCAGGTTTCTGTCTGTGATCACATGACCCTGAACATCGTCACAGAGATACTCAAACCCTCCTCATCACATCCGCTCTTTTGTTTTCACTCTAATCCTCCTGATGACAGCAGGGTTTGGCCTCACACACACACACACACACACTCACACACAGGTAATGCACCCATAAGCAGCTCTGATCTTACCAAGCATGGCGGTGGCGCCCTCTGCCTGGAACTCCGGGAACTGTCCCTCTGAGGGGACGCTGACCGTCCTGCGGAGGCTGCGAGCCTTCGCCGAGTCTGTGGGGCTCTCCTGAGCGTCACCTGCAAGCTGAGGGGGAGGAAGAGGAGGAGAGGGAGGTCAGCGAGTGTGTCGTGGAAAGGTCACATGACCTGTGGGAGTTGGTCAGTTTTACCTCATCATCCTTGTTGAGCAGGATGAGCTGGGTGTCGGTCAGGATGCAGAACTTCCTGTCCCAGGAGCCGCTGTCGGTGTACGGGCTCTGACCGCAGGAGAATCGGTGAGCCGGAGGACCTTTAACATCTGGAAACACAAGCAGGTCAAATTAGAGGAAGATTTCTGCCAGTCAGGCACGACAGACGACTTTATTAAGATGAGTGCCGTCAAACATCAGAAAGATGGAGAGATAACATGAGAATAATTTGTGCAAAGAATTCTTCCCGTTTTACTTTCCTCAAGTAAAACAAAGAAAGGCCTCGACTCGTTTCATGGAATTAAAATAACAATTAAAAAAACATTAGGCTAACTCTTTTAATGGCAAAAAATAAGGAAAAAAGAAAACTGAATAAAAATATACCACCAAATTATTTTAGATTTTAAAAAAATATATACATATTTTTCAGTTTCAGTATCTGTTTCAGTTTAATATTTAAATGTGTAAAAATATCCTGTATAGCGTTCAGTAAAATTCCAGAGTTGAAACACTAAATTATTTATTAAACCAGAAATAATCCAGCATTAAAATCTATATTAATCCCAATCAAACCCACTGAAAGTCAAATATCAGCACAGAATGTCTGAATCTCTGCACAGCAGCTTCCTCCACAACCCAGACCCAGATAAGAGGTAGAAAATGATGGACGCAGACTGAAGCCTGCAGAGCTCTGGCTGCTCCTGCAGAGGGCGCTGTGGACCCAAACTTCCCTGCCTGCCTGCTCTCAGCTCCAGCAGAGAAGAGGAGGAAGAAGGGCAAATAAAAATGAAAGTGATGTGAGGCATCAGCTGACTCAGCAGAGGTCAGAGGTCACGTCACTGTGCATTAAAGGGGAAGTCTTCGCACTGAGCTGCTGCAGAAACATTTCGTACTCCAGCTGCTCTGATTTCTCACTTTTACTTTCGGCCAATCAGCTGTTGAGGTTTGTTGTTAAATTATTAATCAGAAAAAAAAAGTTCCCACGATGATGAATGCATCATGAACACAGCCCTGCACTGCAGGCTAACGGGCTCATTCACTGAAGGAGTCGTTATTATTGTTATTGTTGTTACATGAAGATTTTACTCGTGCTGATGCACGTACATCACAACCTGAGACACCTTTTAGGGAAACAGATTTCACAACCTGGCCCACTTTAAATGTCTCATTATGAACCTTTTTTATATGAGCGGATAATCACGAGCAGCCTCATCAGCCTTCAGACGCATTTTTCTGTGGAGGGTAAAAAGGTGTGTGTGTGTGTGTGTGTGTGTGTGTGTGTGTGTGTGTGTGTGTGTATAAAGGTGAACAAAAGCTGTGTGTGTCGGTGTCTGTTCGTGTAAACAGACGGTGCTTTCACTGAGCCTAATTGTGCTGGGATCATTCAGTGTTTGTGTGGCTCTGCAAGCAAGCAAGCAAACACACACACACACACACACAGTATCCAGGCTGTAGCTTTGTTCTGTTATATTCCACTTGTTCTTGTTTATTGGTTTTTGTAAATATTTAATAATATTTTTAACAGCCTGAGATGTTCCACATTTTTTATAGTTTCTTCCCTTTCAGGTTAAAATTACAGCTGCAGAGAAAAGGGAAGACAAGCAGACGTTATCAACTTCCACATTCTTTGAATCTCAGCATGGCGGAAATAAAAAGCAGAAATCTACAAAGTCACCTCTGGCCCTCTTTAAGTCATTGACTGACTGTGACACGGACACAAGAAAGACCCATAAAAACAAAGGTTGGAAAGTGAAAAGCGGTGATCTGATCGACGGCTGCAGAAAAATGACTAAACATGCAAAGAGTTTACTTCTTTAAAGCACAGCTTTCAACATCACTCAGATCCAATCTAAAGATTTGGATCAAGTTTCCTAAAATCTGCTTTCAGCTCTGCTCCCCCTCTTAATACATCAGGTATACCACAAGGTTCAAGTTTAGGCCCACTGTTGTTTTTAATTGTTTAATTGTTTTTATGAATTTACTTGAAAACACAAGAGGACATTTATTTAATGATGTCACTAAACAACCTAAATTAGCTTAAAACAAATGTTAAAAAAAGAACAAAACCCAAAGTTTATCTGATATTTACACTCACACACTGCAAATACACAAAAAGTTCATTAAGGATTTTATTTCGTACGATAATTATTAACATAATTTAGAATAAACCAAATCAATATGTTATTGAAACCTATTTGGTTTTTATTTGGGTCGATTTATTTGGAACTATGAAAGCAGACTGGTCGTCATCTGTGAATCTGTAACTCACCATCACAATCTTACAAACACACAAATAAATTTGTGAGTAAAGTATGGACACCCTGGTGGGTCACTCTGAGGTGGAGGTCTGTGGAGGAAGCCTGCACCACCTTTGTTTCTGGGCTCCGAGCAGAGGGTGGAGAATACCGAGGATGCCATGCTGCTGCAGAAAGCAGCTGAGCAGCTACATTTTCAGCAGACTATTTCTGGCTGCATACTAAATCATCCACGTCACAGCTCGGGCCTCCAAAGCCCCCGAGAGCGGCGAGGGGACGCACACCTGCTTCTGCTCAGAGCCGCCGAGCGAGAGAGCGGCGAGCACGAACAGAAGGATAATTGGATGTTTCTGTCTCGTCCTGTCCACGAGGGACTCCAGCTCGGATAATTAGCTGATCTCAGGTCTGCTGCCACTGATGAGACATGTGGACGCCTCACAGGGCCGAACAAAGACAGGAAGCAGAGACGGGACGCCGCCGGCCGTCGGCCTTGCATAACACCACGAACCTGCCTGAACCACCACGGAGATGCTCGGCCAGGAGGACTGAGAGGAGGAGAGAGACAAAGCTCGTCCAGTTTAAACCCGTCATTTAAGCCCACACAGCTCCACGCAGACGTCCCTCCCTCAGAGACCAACGGAGCTTCCTCAGATGTTTGTTTTTGTGCTTGCAGGGAAATCCCTCCTCCCCAGGTTTTCTATCTGACATGCTCCACATATATTCACAATTCCCTCATAACTGATTATTATTATTAACTTTTAATCATGAGGCCCGTTAAATTTGAAGAAGTTTTATAGTTGGAGTCTCTTACATTGGTTATTTTTTTCAAATCTGCAACTTCAAGGGCTGAAAAGTGAAAGCTGCACTTCCTCTGAGGTGTAGAAGCGAGTCATTCCTCAGAGACGCCGATGTTAAAACATCCAACTTTACAGCTTTGAACATGTTCGGTGCTCGCGACAAAAAGCTTTTTGTGTCATCAGCTGTGCGTGGGGCTGAGTCATCACTGTACATTTTCATATTGCCATAACTGCTGAGATTAAAAGCTAACCGCTGCCATAACTCATCTGGCAGGATTCCAGGAAACAAGAAGCTGAAGCTGTGACGAAGACTGAAAGCAGCCGGAGACATCGGACTTCTGCACTCCATCACGAGTGGAGCCAACTTGTTCGGTCTCCGTCTCTGAAACTACGCTGCGGTCTTTGTGAGGTGGCGGTCCACAGGAAGGCCCCCCTCTGTTGCTGCCTGCCTCCCTGCCTGCGTGATGGATTAAGCTTCTATATTTGCCCGAGCGGCTGGATGATCCAGGCCCGGTGAAAAGGTCAGAACCGGCCGGCTGCATGACGAGCTCGCCGGAGCGTGAAAACGATTTGTCTGCTGCTGCCGGACACGCCGCAATCTGCATGGCGTTAATCAGCTGATGAGCCAAACAGGCCAGGTGATGGTCTGATGAACTCTTCTTATAAAGTGATTCAATGTCTGCGGCGAGGCGTGTCCGACTGCGAAGTGAGATGTTTGATGTCCGTCATCCATGTGCTCCACTCACACGCAAAGCAGACACGTGTTGGGCTGAACTGCTCTGTGCACTTTGGGTCATGAATTCAAGCTTTTTATGGCCAACGTCTGAGCAGAACATGAGCTTCTTCATCTCTGAGTCACACCTGAGGCCAGGATACACCTGTCTCACTCCAGCTACAGACACACTGACACGACGACTCATCCTTCCTGTCTACATCACACTCCAAAACTCACGGTCTAAAACACCGAACAGGTCTCCCGTCACCGCTCATAGACGTTCAAGTCATTCTCTAATATCAACTGCTGACGTGCCCATGAGCAGAGCAGGGCACCTGCAGTGGTCACAACGAGGGAAGAGGAAAATAAACATTGTGCTTGTGTGAGAGAGTGTGTATTCATATCTTTGTGGGGACTGGGATTTTGGTCCCCACAAAGATATGAAGTTTTTTTTGAGACTCAAAATGTGGTTTTAGTAACAGGGTTACAGATGGGTTATGGTTGGGGAAAGTATTATGTCAATTAGATGTCCCCACAAGACAGGACATCCTGACGTGTGTGTGTGTGGGGACAGGTGGTGGACTCTCAGACATTCCCAGTGGAGGTTTGGCTGGAGTCAAGTTTCTGCACACACACACACACACACACACACACACACACACACACACACACACACACAGTAACCCTGGGCGTGCCCATAACACTCTCGGTGTGTTTGTGTTTACATGAGTATATCTGGACTCGCTCTAATCGTTTTCTCACACGGTTATTTTCGTGCTGCAGACTGACGGAGCGGCGGGCTGAAACTCCACCTGCCAGAAACCTGACCCTTCAAACCAAACACCTGCACGCCGCCCAAAAATGCGGACTAATGAAAAGTTAGACAGGTGAAGCTAGCATGTCACAAAAACATACATGTGTGACTAAAACCGGTTTCTCCCCGAATCATCCAAAAACAGATCAATGAAAGTCTGAGCCTTAAAGTCGAACTCAGGGAATTAAAATCCCACTGTGTTGTTCCCAAAGTCGTGTCTATCACCTGCCGGGACACAGCAGCTCCCAGAGGGCTAATGCAGGGATACGGCACACACACACACACACACACACACACACACACACACACACACACACCGCTTTGTCAACCTGCGGCAGCAGGCAGGCCCAGTTGCTATAGCAGCCGGTAAACACGGACGCTTTCCTCCAATCATACTGCGGTGACATCACACTGTTGCTTTATCAAGATGGGACGGTCCAACAGGAAGTCAGGAGGTGAAACCAAAGAGAGAACAGAGAGGGGTGTGTCACCGAGACTGACCCAGGCTGCAGATAACACACACACAGATGAATACCAGCACACACTTCCTGTTCTGAATCAGACGTGGAGGTCAGAGGTGAAACGCTGCACTTTGACACCTGAAGGTTTAATTCCTCCTCAGATGTTGCACAAACTTAATTCAACTGTTTCCTGACTTACATAAAGGTAATCAAATATTTTACTTAACAAAGACGTGAAACTCTTCAGATTACAAATGTTCTGAGAGATTTGTGCTTGCCCAGATGTTGATGTGATACACGTATAATCAACTCTGTGCAGCTTTGCCGCAGTTCTGGAAAACAAGGCCGTGATTATGGAGGGAGAACATGTGACGTCCGTCCTTACATCAGGGAAGCAGCACGAACCAGTGAAGGAGAAGTAAACAAGAGAAAATTCTGTTATATTTGCATGATGATAAAATATTTGCTGCTCCAGCAGCTGTTCAGGCTTGATGGGAAGATTTGTTGGACATGCAGTCAGGTTACAGAGACGTTTACCCTGTGCAGACCTGTGCAGACCTGAGCTCCCCCCGTGTGGAGCCTCCTTCAGCAGCAGTACTCTGTGTGGCGTTATCAGCCTCTCACATCACTGTGGAGGAAGTTGGCCCACTCTTCGTTACAGCGTTGCCTCAGTTCATCGAGGTTTGCAGGTATTTGTTTATGCACAGCTCTCTGAAGCTTCACAGCATTAAAGTCAGCCTGAGGTCTGATTGCAGCAGCTTGGATGAAATCATTGTTCATGGTCCACTCAGTGACTGAAAAACAAACCATCATCCCTCCACCACTGTGCTTTGAGTTGGTCTGAGGTCTTTGACATGCTGGGTTTGGTTTTATGGACGAACGTCTGCACTTTGGTCTCATCTGTCACGTTTCCTGAAGCCGTGTGGTTTGATCAGCTTTGCAAACCAGAACGCTCCAGGGCTGCAAACTGACAAATGTTCTGCTCTTATAGCGGTGATCAGTCAATCCAGTGTGTTTGATCACGAGCGCCTGCCTGACCCTCCTAAGTCCTATGGAAACAGTGAGGGTGGAGTTTTTCACGCGAGTGCAGAGATCCTGGTGAAAACTGATCACGTGATCGGATACAGGAAAGACGAGGAAAGCGAAGCAGAACATTCACAGGAATAAGAGCAGAATTTATTTTTGGCATGCAGATGGGAGAGAGGAGATTAAGCCTGTTGCTGGAAGTCGATAAAATAAAAATGAAGATAATTCATTTAAAAAGGTACGTTCAGCTCCTCCCCCTTCCTGAGGAATCGCTCCAGCAGATGGAGCCGTGTGTTTGATTTGGCACACATTTTACTCCAGAAGCTCTTCCTGAAGCTCCCATTTATCCGAGCTTGGGATCAGCACAAGGAGGACACCAACCTGTGACCACATCCCTCCTCTGACAGAAGACAATAATGACTCTGAGCCGAGCAACATTCGATCCAAACACGGCATCGCAGTATCCCGACATTAGCCAACCTACAGATAGCAGCTTTTGTCTAAGAACAGAAACGGTCTGAGGTGCTTGTGGCGCACAGTTGGAAACCGTGCTTTGGTATTTCTCTGCAGGCAGCTGTTCAGCCATTAAACCCAGAGGAGCCATCGGCAGCTCTGAGGTGTTAAACAGGCTGCAGAGGAGCTTTTGTCCGAGGGAGGAAATTACAGCAATTAGCAGACTGGACCCCGACAGAGAAAAGTGTTTTTATAAAGCTGCCCTCCGTTCAGGCAGGAGGAGGAACCATCAAGGTTGTGTTCAGCTTCCTTTCTGTGGACGTCTGCAGGGAGACGTGAAAGCTGCGAGTGTGAGAAATAAACGTGTTTTCATGATCGATGTGTGAACAAACTGAAGTATCTTTGAAAAAATGAAACTTTCCAAAAGTCAGCCTTTGGACGGATTTATGTAAATATATCATGACACCTCCTGGACACTAGGTGGCGATGGTGTTTACACACGTAACCAATCACAGAGAGCTGGAGCTAATGAATGTTAATATAGCATAAATGTGTTGTTTTTAATAGTAAACAAGGTGACAAATTTAAACTCTGGCCTGATGGTGGCGCTATGAGCTGAGGATCAGCAGAGTCCTGAGAATAACTGCAGTACTTTCACATGTCTAAACCTGTCTAATTCAACAACTTCCCTTCGTGTACATGGACGTTATGTGAATATAAAAGTTCACTTTGTAGTTTGTGGCTGTAAAAGCTGCCGTGAGACTCTGACGTAATAAAACAAAGGGCTGTTAGAAATATCAGTACGCTCATTTCTGGGAATTTACTACAGGATCTGTACACTAACACTTCCAGAGACCGGGAGATGAAGCCGCTGCGTTCTGTGTTGTGAATTCAAGCTGTGAAAATGTGCCAGATGAGCCGAAGCTCGCGCTGCTGCAGGTCCTCCTGATGTCTGCGCTGCACTCGGAGAGTAAGTGGGCAGCGCTGCTCTCTGGAGAGGACGCAGACAGCACTCAGCTCAGCAGCACAGAAACGTCAACACGAGTCTGCTAACAGCTCCTCACGCCGCGTACAGGGACGCTCTGGAGGTCATTTTTATGACATTTTACTTCAGCAGAAAGTGAATGGTGCTGCAGCTCCTCGCTGCATGTAAACCTGCAAAAACAGACGTGCAAGAGCAGCAAGCACAGCCCACACAGGCCGACGAGGCCCACCAACCAGCTGCATCGCTGACTGAAAACACTGATCACCTGGTTAAAGTGAAGCTTTCTGCTGTGAAACTTTGGGTCCAGTTATTCGTGTGGATGCCACCTTAACACACCTCCCCCACCACACGCCGCTCGAGGGACACGATAAAGAGCCGCTGATCAGGGAAAGCTGCAGTTTTCCTGCTCAATCATGTCGAGTTCATTTTATTTTATTGGTTTGTGGAAAATGAAATCGGCTAAATCTGATTATCTCACATCTCATTAGCCTAAGGCTATGTCCACACGTACCCGGGTATTTTTGAAAACGCAGATTTTTCTATGCGTTTGCACCTTTCGTCCACACGTAAACGGCGTTTTCGGTCACTGAAAACGGAGATTTCTAAAAACTCCGGCCAGGGTGGATATTTTCTAAAACTCCGTTTTTGCATTTACGTGTGGACGAGAAAAACGGAGAAAACGCAGTGTCAAAGGTGTGCGCCTTTTTTGACGTCACAGTGTGCGCCACGTTGTTGTTTCGGTGAAATGAATTTCTACAATACTGTTACTGTTAATTGTACTCTCTGCAGTGTTTAAATGCTTACATATACACACACAGTTACTGTCCCTCCACACATACGACTCGGTTCTGCTTTTATGCCCCATCTTTGTTTACTTTTTCCCACCGAGGCTTCTAGACTTCTGATTGGCCAACATTTCTACACGGTTAGGAATATAGCGCCACCTGCTGCTTTGGCATGTTCCTAGCAGCGTTTTCCTTCATTTCTGCCTTTACGTGTGGACGGGATTATTTTTTAAAACGAAAACGGAAAATCTCCGTTTTCAAAAATACCCGGGTACGTGTGGACATAGCCTTAGTTTCCAGCAGAAAACAAATTATTAAAAATAAAAAATAACTTTTCACTGCAAAGCTTTTTTAAATTTCCTGTGTTACAAAGCAAGCGCACCCTTTCACACCTCCGTAAACACTCAAACTCAGTCGCTGTTCAGTTCAGCTCACAGCAAACGTTTCAGTAAAGTATCAGATACTCGCTCTGATGAAGAAAAGCCCGGGCACAAGTCCATCACAGGTATCGGCCTCGGAAACGAGTGAACAATTCAATTCAATTCAATTTTATTTATACAGCACCAAATCACAACAGTCGCCTCAAGGAGCTTTATATTGTACAGTAGACCCTACAATAATAGATGCAGAGAAAAACCCAACAATCATGTGACCCCTATGAGCAAGCACTTTGGCGACAGTGGGAAGGAAAAACTCCCTTTTAACAGGAAGAAACCTCCGGCAGAACCAGCAGATCAGAGATCGATAATCCTCACAGGAGGTCCTGTGACCTCGACAGAAGGAGGACTGCTCACAGTACGAGGCACAGATGTGAGAACAGAACAGAATAATTCATCAATATTTTCCAGTCTCTGATCCTAAAAATCACATTTGCTTTGATATTCAGCCCTCTGGTTAAAAGAACAGAAGCCTTTCCCCTTAAAAAGGGTTCATCCTGCCAAACGCCTGTGGACCCGGAGCAGGACGGCGCCGTCACACAGTCCAGTCTGGACGGTTGTGGCTGCAACACAAAACAACCTGTTTTCAGACGCATTCATGTGGGAGCCTCCACGTTCCCACCGCCGCTATTCAGAGCAGCGAAAGGTTAATGAGCTCAGGGCTGCTTTTGTTACCCAGAAGCTTTTATTATGAAGGGCCAATTTACATACAAAAGGAAGACACACACACGCACGTTGTTCTGTCAGTGTGAGGACCTTCGCTTACATAACGCATCAGTTGGACCTTCAGTTTAGCTTTAAGAAGGATGGAAGTGCTGTCTGAACTTCCTCTCCACACAGGGTCACATGACGTCACAAATCTCCTCCCTCCACAGCTTTCCAATTTTGGATACTGTGCGTACGTGTGCGAGTATCCACCTCTTTGCTAAGTCAGTAAGCTACCATTAAAAAGCCAAAACCTCCTCCCTGAACCTGACCAGCGTCGACTCTGCCTCGTCACACTTTTTTCTGTATCAGTGCCTTGATGTCCTGGTTAGGTTAGCACCAGCCTCCAATAACGTCTGATAAGAGACTGATAAAGAGACTGTGGTGCTACAGTCTGTGCTCATGTGCGCGAGGTCTAAACACCAAACAGCCAAAGTGTTAGGCACAAAGAAACCACTGGGTTAGGGTTGAAAAATGGAGAGTTAGGTGTGGCAGACCCAATAAGACTGCTTCATTTTATCTCTGGGAATGAGGATGGGCTGAGCTGGCTCTGAAGCCACACACACACACACACACACACACACACACACACACACACCTCATTGAGTATGCAGGAGCTGTCATGGCCTCTGGCCTCAAACACACACACACTCACATGGCTGATTAACAGGGTTTCTGTAGGACGCCGTGAGCCAGAACATTACCACACATGTCCCGCCTCAGCCACAAACACGCACACACGCAAGCAACACACACACACAGAGTTGGGTTAATTAGACCCCACTTAGCAGTAGCTGTTCATTCTCACATGGAAACTGAGTGTGAGAACTGGGAGGGTGAATCAGGCTCTTTTCTCTGTGTGTGTGTGTGTGTGTGTGTGTGTGTGTTTACAGAAGTGAGAGCTCTGTGGTTTTTATTACCCAGCATGCTCTGGGCATGCTGGAAACTTTCACACTGTGTCTGTTTACAGCCGTTTCTGTTCACGTAGACACACATTTACTGCAGTCCTGAAACTGTGTACAAATACTTCACTGTGCTACACGCTGTACTGCTCTGTGTACTCTTCATTACTGCTGAGTCACAGCAGAATCAAACACAGTGACTTGAGGCTTTCTGCAGATTAAAGTTAAGCAACAGAAAGCAGAGGAAAGCCGATCTTTATTTATTTTTGTTAAAATGCTGAATTTTCTCACAGACTCTGGTCTGTTTGGGTTTCACTACTTCAAAGTCTCAGGCAGAACAAACTGAAAGATCATAAAGTAGAGGGAAAAAGTTTTCAGAATAAAGACCCGGGTTAGTTTCTTGTTTGCTCACACTCATGTCATGTTGACTAACCCTGCTGGCACGGCTGGTGGGGCATCGCCGCTCTGAGCGACCACACGACGGTGTAGAAATCATAGAGGAAAAAAACCAGAAGCTCTGCGTGCTGAACCTGCCCGAGCGTTCAGATGTTTTTAAGAAATAAACCAAGCTGGCTGTACATCTGTGGGTGAACCACAAGCAGGAACTAATATGCAATCCAGCACACTTTTCTACAGCCTCCAGAGCATTGTAGGAGCTGTAGTTTATAGTTTGACACGAGGCTGAAAGTAAAAGGAAGAACAGCCTGCAGCAGGCTGCTGACCTGTCCAGGTGTGCCCCGCCTCTCGCCCTGTGACAGGCTCCAGGGCACTTCGACCCTGAAGATTATATCTGGTGAACTGAAGTTTGAGCCAGGGTCAGATTACCACTCATCACAGACTGCATGTGGGACCGGCTCAGACCGGATTTTAAAACTTCTTTCAGATTTTGTTCATGACTGATTTTACACTGGTTCCGAGTTTGAATCGAGACTGGTTTTAAACCTGCTCTGGAACTGAATTTGGACTTTAGCTTGGGCTTGTTTTAGGTCTAATTTAGCACTGCTTTGAAACTGGATTCAGACTTGATTTTGTGATTGAGTTAAGACTGGTTTTAAACCAGATATGGGCTTAAATTTAGGCCTGGGTTACGGATCTATCAGGGCTATTTTAGATTTGCTTTGAAACTCTGTTTTGGACTTCTTTTTCGAAACGTTTTGCGGTAGATTTGAGACTGGGTTGGAGCAGGTGATGAGTAAAGAAACCTAAGCCCAAACTCAGGCTTGTTGTTGATCTGAGCTTGAGTTTTAGTTTAGTGGTATGTGGGGTCTGCTTTAGGGCTGCTTTAAAACTAGTTTCACACTTGATTTCAGTTTAGTTTAGAACTAACTTTAAACTTATTCCGGACCAGTTTCTGGGCATAGTATTGGACTTATTTTAGGAGCACTCTAAGGTTGCTTTGAAACTTGTGTCGGTCGGTTAGGACTGGTTTTAAAGCCGTTCAGGACCTGATTATAAAGAGTTCAGAGAGAACTGAAATGTTTTTGTCAGTACTGAGGTAAAAATCTGACAGTTGTCTGTACATCTGTGGATAAAACCACGAGCAGGAACTTCTGATACCCAGTTCATGCTACAGTTCTACATTCCCCAAAGCATTATGGGAACTTTAGTTAATAATTTGAAGCAGGTTTAGAAGTAAAACAAATGAGGCCTCTGCAGTCTGAGACGTGTGAAGCTTCTGAGCTCCCAGCACATCAGCAGCTTCTGTGTCTGACTCTCCTGTCACACCAGTTTCCCATAAACCACCAGCTCAGACAGATTAAATTAAATCTTTTTCTACATCCCTGATCAGCTCTCCTCCTCCTCCTCCTCCTCCTCGATGCTGTGTTCAAATTTCCGGCGAGGCTGAACGCTCCGGTGAGCGCAGCATGCCGGGGATGCTGGGAGCTCACAGATAACACGCATCATCTCAGTTTCAGGATGATGGATGACGACAGAAATATATGCGTCTATCAAACAGGTCGGACTCTGGCGAAGCAGAGACACAATGCCCAAAGGCACACATTAATCTGACACGGTCAGCCAGAACGGTTTACCACAACAGATCCCATTTCCCTCATAATACAAGCTTTCAGTGAGAGAGAGGTCAGAGGTCAGAGACAGGAGGTGGAATAAAATCTGTGATAAGGAACCTCTGGGGTCAGAAAATATTAGAGTTCACACATCGATACTATGAGAAGGACCCAACCCTGAATCCTTTTATCAGTAAGCTCACAGAAACATTTATGTGCACGTCTTCATTTTCAGCTCACAGTCGACTCAGATCAGCTGCTTTGTATTTTTTTGGTGATCTCATACATCACGTGTTTCAGTCCCTAATGTGCCCGAGCATGAAATATTTACTCTGCATTTGCAGTCTGTGAAACGTGCAGCATCTGATTTAAAAGGACAGCCTGAGCTCTGATGGTAAACAAGAGCCAGCGAGGTGAGGCGATCCGGCACGCTGCCAAAGATCCAAACCTGCACAGCAGTAAGGACCAAAGATAAAGCAGACCCAGCTCTGCTCGGTGCACCTGTGCACAGGTTAGCACGACTTTCATCACTTCTTTCCTGGTTTCATTCTCTCTGAAATTATTTATAATTCAGGCCCAAACAAACTGGACTCTAGGACTGCTTCACACTTGGTTTCACACTTAGGTTGGTTTAAATCTGCGCTGACCTTGAATTTGGACTGAGATGGATTTTTGCAATGACTCGTTTCTGATTGCATAAAAACCGATTTCAGAATTGGGTCTGTTTTTTTCATGATGTTCAAAAGCTTCTTCTGCGTACATACACGGGTATTTTATTGTGTTTTCTGAACTTCTATAGACTTCATTATTCAAAGATCTCTGTGGCTCTGATATCAGCCAAAGAAAGAATGAATTCAGACAATTATTCATATTCAGAGGAGTTGTGTTGGAGAACTAATGGGACTTGATGCAGCAGCGAGTTCTGCATGAAAACACACATTTATTATCTGCAGGCTCTAAATGTTTCCTCACGTGAGGTTGTAGTGGAAACTGCAATTAGCATGACTTAACCTTCAGCCTGCCTGGCTGAGCTTTACACACTCTGCATGAATGTAAATGTTTGGTGAAGCAGCTGCAGACAGATTTTCAGCCTTCAATCAGGAGCAGGAGCAGGAGGAGGAGGAGGAGGAGGAAACCTCTCTCTGAGAGCACAAAGGATAGCCGAGGTTTTCCTCCCTTGGAGTAGAATAAAGCTGCAGGGGCCACGGGAGAGAAAAACATCACTCTGCTTTAACTTCACCATGTGGGAATTTTTGTATCATCGTCATAATAATAGTTCAGGTCAGTATCTGAGGCAGTAATCTAGTGGAGGTAAACTAGGAGGTAATTATACTGTATTGATAAGACAGACTGGTAAACTATGTTTTACAGTTTGGCTCTACCCTGGACTGACGTGACCGTCACACAAATAATGCTAATGCCGCTGAGATTTTCAAGGCCAGAGCGGCATTACAACATTCAAGAAAAAGAAAACAGATACAAATTATACTCAGTGTGTTAGGTGCATCACACAGATACCTGCTAATTAACGTCCAAATAAAACCGTAGAACCCTGCAGACCTTAGTGAAGGTCTAAGTGCAGTAACCTCACAGCAGCCATGTTGCTGGTCAGATGATGTAATTAAAAAAGCTCCGAAAGGCTCCAAAAGCACAAGCATGGTCCAGAGGTCCAGTTCAGGGCCTCCAACTAGCTGTGGTGAAGCCTACCGTACAGCTAGCAGCTACACCCGCCTGCGTCTCCATCCACCTGCCAGTCAGAGAGGCCATCCCGATAATAATGCAAACTTTGGACATTAAAACTTTAAACCCAAAAAACAAACCAACTCGAACTATGAGTGCATTGAAGCGAACACACCAACAGACTGTTCTTTAACACTCGGTCAGATTTAAAACTCTGTTTTAAAAGCTCAGTTTCTCCCCGAACAAGGTTCCTGTTTATTCTGAAAGTTCTGCTGTTTGAAAGAAAATCACCCGGGAAGACTTGTGGAGAACTCTGGGGGATTCCCTTTAGAGAATAATTCAGGCTGGTTCCTGGTGTCTATTTGTGTTGGCGTCACATTTTCTGAGGCGGAGGCAACACAACTGTCTTCTCTTCACCTCGTCGTGTTTTTAATTTGTTAGGTGACACTGAAGTTGTTAAAAATAAATAAATAAATAAAACTTTTAAAAAAACCAAACAAAAGGACACAAGCATGACGTAGACACCCCTACCGTCCTCTCCTCCTTCATCTTCGCTGCCTCCGCCTTCCTCCCTCAGGACTTTGCTGATCCTTCGAGACAGCGAGCTGAAGAAGTTGCTGACGGATGGCATGCTCCTCTCGGCGTCCGATTCTACCTTCCTGAGCGGTTCCCTTATGTTGTCATTGTCGGCGCCGGGCTCGGACATCGACCGGAGAAAGATCCTCTGCAGGGCGCCGGGCTCCCCGCTACGTTTTTTTGGGTTTGGGAGGGTGCCGAACCTCGGCAGGCTGAGCAGCCGCCGGTGAGTAGGCTCCATGGTTTGTGCTTTGCCCTCGGGAGTGGACGTACCGGCTGACCTCGGCGCCTGGCGAGCAGATGTCTGCCATTTGTATTTGTCCAATAGCTGCTCAGAAGCCGGTGGGGTGTTGGTTCTCCGCCAGGGCCTCCTGTAAAAGTGCCAGTGGTACAAGGTCCCCTGGATTAGACCCTCACCGCTCATAGGGTGGGCGCCACTTCCACTCATAGTCTAGCACACGCAAACTTCCTCCAGGCAGCAGCGAGCAGATGGAGGCCCCCAAAATGGCCGTCACTGCTGGTTTGCCGACAGCTGTGCTGTGACACGGACACACGACCCCGGCGGGTCGGACGGATGAGGATTCGTCAGGTTGTCCTCATGTGCACGCCGAGCTGGAGCTGCTGTTCGCTCGCTCTCTGTGGGCTGACGTTCGTCTTCCTGGGAGGAAGTCAAGAGCCAGAGAAAGACCGAGGCCAGCCAATCAGGGCTGAGCAAAGGCAAAGCAGCAGACTGTGGTTTCCCCTATGAAGACACAGCGTCGAGCATCAGCTTCTCCTTTTTCTGATCAGTTTCCTGGTTTGGTTCTTATTCAGCAGCAACGACGATGACGATGACGCAGAGCTCTCATAATGAATCATATGGATGGATTTAGATCTGCAGACTTGCTGCAGTTTGCAAACAGCCTGAATTTTGCTCCAAAATAGGCGGGAAATCCCCCTTTCATACTTCCCACATTGGCGACTCACTTTGTGAGGGACCAGGATGGGTTGTAGTGTGTGGTGTAAGGTGGGCAGCTGGAAATAGTAGGTGGATGGAAAGCGGGGGTTTCGGTAGCTGAAAAGTAACCCACAGGGTGCCAAATTCAGTCAGTGATATCCTCTAATATTTATAATACCAAATCAATTCATTCTATACGTAGCAGCAAGAGAATGATCTGAAGAAAAGGAGGCAAGATCTGTACTTTTACTTTCTATAAAAGTAACACAGGCCAGAATACAATCTGGATCTGCTGATACAAAAACATTTAAATGGTATAGTTGAGTTTAATTTAGTCAAGCATAACTCTGTGCTTTCCCACATTCAGGCCAGTCATTCTCTGTTTAATGGGTTAACTTTCTGAGCTCTCAGGCCTCCATCCATGGTGTGAGCCCCTAAATATTCATGAGGACTAAAGAATGTCCCCCCAGCCCCCTGAGGCCTCAGTGACCAGAGAGGAAACAGGAGCAGAGTCCCACACAGAGCAGGGTGCTTTATTGAAGCACTGCTGATAGAGAAGCTTTGAAGCAGCAGAAGCGAGACAGAAAAATCCCCGCAGCTCACTCCGTGAGTTTCATAATATGGAAATGAGGAGGTTTGTTGGCATTGTTGTTCAGGCTGCAGGTGACGTGTGAGAGCGTTCAGTCATCAGTCCTCCACGTGGAGCTGGAGGTTCACCTGCAGCAGGCCAAACATGGCCAAGATACAACCTGAGGACAATCTCAGGCTGTAAACAACCCCCAAATATATATCATCATACATCACACACTTTGTGACAGTAAAAATAACAAACAAACATCAACCAGATCTTCAACAAGCTCCTCCCCCCAGAAGCCGGACTGCAGGTGGACTCCATCTCCGCTGTTGTAGAATGAAGCTTGTGATGACAGTTTTCACCTCGGGGCTCATGAACCAGTTCTCCACCCACGGCAGGTTCTGGTCAGCATGACCATTCAGGTCATAGGAACAGGAGTACCATCCCTGCGTGTGATGGTGTAGATCCTACTGCAGCCCAACGCGGAGGAGGAGGAGTCTGTGGGACCCGCAACATTTTTTAAATAATACAAAATAAATGGAAACCTCTGTCACGTTTAAGAATCAAAACGTGGTCTCTGACATGAGCAGCAAAACCCCAACACCTCCAACCTCTGAGAATATTCGAGACCGGACAGATGCACGATCATGTCCAGAGTCTCTGACTAGTTACAGACTGCCGTGAGACTGCGTTACAGAAAAACGGGACACAGAGTTCAGCTCCTGGAGGATTTAAACATGTGCTCCTCGTGGCCCTGATGGAGTTAGGAAAAAGGATCAAACTCTCTCCAACTCTCAGATCAACCTTCTTCTTCTTGGGACTTTAAAGGCACGCCGCCTTGCCTGACCCACATATCAGCCCTGATTGGATAATGAAGCGGCTGGTGTCCACGGCGACGCTGCATGTAGGTCAGAGTTAAGACTCGGGGAGGTTAAGAGGACTCAGAGGGAGGCAAGTCCTCCTCGAGCCAGCGGAGACTGACCGAGTCTGAGGCCGGAGGTCAACATCAGGACAAGCGGTTCCTCTTCCACGTCAGTTTAAACACATGTTCACGCCAAGTCAAAGCAGCTAAACGCACAACTATAAACACTTCCTTTAGAACTTTAAAAATGAGAGCACGGGCGCTGCTACAGCTCACCTGACTGATCAGGCAAACGAAGGCTATCGCGTCCACCCGAGGTCATTTCCTGCGTTTCATTCCTTCGTACTCCGTCCCTGCTTTCCAGTCTACTCTACACTGTGCTGTCCAATAAAGGCCAAATGCGAAAAATAAATCTTGCAAATAATGAAAGCTCCTCTTAAGAGGCTGTGGACAGATTTCTGTGGAAGGATTTGGGATAAATTTCCAATAAGATCGAAAGAATGGGACGTTTTAGACTGAAACCGGCTCGCTAACCTTGAACATCAAAAATACCTCAGACAACATTATAAATCTAAATTACAATTTCCAGGTGTGGACCGCCAGTTCAGGAGCCACGCCTGCTTTAAGTCCTTTGTTTTGGCTGAAAAGTCGCCCAAAACCATTTGTTTTTCCATCAAGCAGCAAAGAAAACATCAAGGCTCAGGCAGGTCTCATTCTTACCTGCGTTCAGAGACCAGCCTGATCTTCGAGCCCCGTTTCTAACAGCTCGCTCTGACTGAACCGGACTGATGCTTCTCCCCAATTTCCTGAGTTTAAAAGCCAAACAGGAAGTCTTACAAACATTTATGCTCCTCCAGAGAAAGGAAACAAAACAGGAAGAGAGGAGACAAACAGGAAGTCAGGTGGAAGCCAGCAGAGACACGGAAGACGTGGAGTATAACTTCTCTGGTGAGTGTTGTGGTATAATTTACAGTCTTATTGCATTAAAATGAATCAGTGTTATGAAAACTTCTGCACAAAATCAGAGCGGATCTGAAACTCAAATTGATCCGTGATCGACTCTCAGATTCAGCTACAGAAACCTCTCACTGACTGCAGACTCAGTTCAGCCTTAGGACGTTTTTCCTCACTGACAGACTCGACTGCTCACTTGCTCTCATTCTTCATTAATGTGTCTGCATTCATTCAAAAAGTGGTGCAGAAATCTTCCAGGCCCACATGTTTACACAAAACTGCTACAAAGCGAGCAGAACAGGCTGCAGGACTGACCCGGAGCAACAGCTTAAAGCTGGTGGTGCCATTCATCAGGCGCCACTTTGTTCACTTTTCATCTCCGTCCTGCAGGAAGCCAGGAGAAGAGCTGGCAGCGGCAGCAGCCTCCAGCTAAAAATAACTCGCAGCCATAAAGAGAGCTGTAAATCAGCAGCTGATAGCACCAAAGCCACTCGGTGCTCAGGAATCCAGGCTGGAGTCTCAGCTGGAGGCCGGCGGGCTGGCCCTCATTGGTCTGAGGACGGGGCACGCTTCCAGAAAACAGGAAGTTCAAGATCAGCAGCTGGATGTGAGGAGACCGGATGAAACGCTCGAAAAACATCAGCTGAAAGAAGCCGAAGCAGCTCCAGATTTTAACCTGTGACAGCAGTGGGAAGGTAGATCAACACAGCGGTCCGTGACATCACCGCCCGCTCCACCTTCCCATCATTCACACATACTTCAGATTAGCTAGAACCCAGAGGGGTCCATCTAACGTTTTACAAAGTTACAAAGTTCATTTGGAGAAATCAATCAAATGAAACAATTACAAGCATCTGATGGATAAACTGCCTATTTCCAAATTAATCGGCAGGTGACTGAAAGCTCCACAGCAGCTAACACACCGACCCCGAGGCGATAAAGTCAACTTCTAATCCGAGTTTGAAGAATAAACAGAGCAGAAAATATCTAAGTTTGAGCCTCGTGAAGCCCGCGACAAACAGGCTGATAATAATCATCATGTAACGCGACCCTGAAGCGAGTCGGCTGATGTTCTCGAGGTCAAATGAACTTTTGACGTTTGGGCGATTAAGCCCGCTCAAACACTCAGGTGTTCATTTAAACTACAAATAAGGTGTCTGATTGGTTGTTTGGCGGTGTGAGCGTCCTCCTCAGACAGCAGCAGTGTTTGGTGCTCAGACAATTGCCTAATCCAATTTTCATCCACAACTCAGGCTTTAATCTGCAGCCGCTCTGACACAGTGATCCACTTCTGCTCTCTGCTCACAGCTTTCAGAGCAGCAGACGTCCCCTGAAGTAATCTGATTACTTCCTGCAGAATGCAGGAACCTGCTATCATCTGACACATAAACAGGAAAGCTGGTTTCCCCTCATTAACCTCTGAAAAGGGAAGAAAAAATACGAAGCATCTGGAAAGTTACACCTGTCAGTCAAAGAGGCCACGCCCCTAATGATGTCAACTTTAAGCCCTAATACAGTTTAATCAGGTGTGTTATGAAAACCTTACCCCATACAGTTATAATGAAGTAGATAAATTAGCTATAGAGACCAAAACTGCTGCGACTGACCCACTAAAAGCCTTTAACTCAGAGTCACTTACGGTTTAACTGTTGATGAAGGCACCAGACTCCACTGACAAGAACAGCGTCTTTTACCTCCAGGTAAAAAACGGCCTTGCTGGTTTACTTTGTGTGACTTTTACGTTTTTATTGGTCAGTTTAGATCCCAAACAAACAGTGAAAACATTCAGATCCAATAATACTAACCATAATCATTCAGGGCAGCAGACAAACAGCTTGTGTGTTATGAGATGTAAAATCATAGATTTTGTGAATGGAGTCTGGTAGAGTGTGACAGCTAAAGGTAAAGTATATAAAACACCCAGATATTTATGTCTTGTACCGGTTAGCCTCAAAAGAAAGGGTTTCCTTGGTGTAGGATGAATGATCACTTTATTTCATTCGACATCTATAAATAACAAACACAAATCTATTTATTCATGTTTTGTTTCTCCTGAATCTAAAACAAAACAAACCCTAATTACCACAGCACACTGATTTCCCTTCACATCAAACAAATAAAAACACACATGCAGCGCTTTGTGATTACGACGAGTGGGTGTCGTCCCGGAGGATCCTCCGGTGCTTTTCCCACCCTGCCCTGAAATAGACAGCAGCTTTTTTTGGTCCAGAGAAGCAGGACTACTCCTGTTTTGTTTCAGAGAGGAAATCCTGCCTCACCGCCCCCATCCTGAAAACAGCCAGGCCTGTGAGGAACTTTCCATTTCCTGCTCCCATCAGCCTCCATTGTCCTGAAGACCATCGCTCAGATCTGAACCCCGACACTGGTGAACCACACCACCACTCAGACACACAGACTCCGGGTGGAGATTCCCTAAAGATCCCTGAAGATCAATCCGACTCTTAGAAAATATGTTTACATGCATCTCAGTTTGAAGAGCAAACGACCACGCCTTCTATTCCTGCCCCGGAGCCTCCACGTCAAACATGAAGCACTTCAAACACACAGCAGTGGATCACATCCATCGCTCAGTCCTCACCAACTCATCATCAAAACGTCAGGCACGGACACGCCCACGCCAAGCGCTGAGGCGAGCCTCATGGTTGAATCCTGCGTTTGGGATCCGGCTCTAAATCTTGTTACGTCTGTTTACGCACACACACACAAAAGATCCAGGATTTTATCAGCCATCACAGACGACACACACTCATACAGAAGATCAAGCTTTTAACTATTCTCTGAGCTAACCGCTTATTTCCGGCCAGATTTCTCATGTGGTGCAACCAACCGAGTCTGTACACAACCCTGGAGACTGCTCACAGACTCCTTCTCATGAAGCGATCCCACCAAAGCTTCCCATCATTTCGCCCCTTTCTCTCCAGGTTCTTCCTGCTTCTCTTGGTTACAAAAGTTTCTTTGATTCGTGCAGACAGCTCCAGCGCAGAAGGAATCAGAAAATTGAAGTATTTTAATACGAGTTTGAAAAGCTGACAGAAACCATCATATTCTTAAATAATCAGCTCGTGTGGCTCTGTATCCATGTTCAGGCAGATGGATTTTATTCCACTTCACATCTGAAGGAATCTGATCAAAGCTGGAAGAAAACAAAAACAACCCATCACCTTGTTTTTCTCAGACTTTGATTGGATTTCACTAAAATAACCACAGCTGGTGTATCGGCTCATCTTTCCTGCACATCTGTCCCATCAGTAAACCTTCTTTCTGGACCTAAACATCCTGTTTTCCATGATAAGATGTACTATATTTATCCCAAACGTTGGGAAAGCACCCACTCACGACAGCTTTACACTTTTTACAGAACAGACTCGGCCAAAGAAAACATCTGTTTCTGCTCGTTTCTCACGTGCAGCCTCAGAGGAACGTGACGTCCCGTCGGTCCCGCAGGAAGCTCAGGTGTGAATGGGCTCACCAACAGCAAACTCCCAACGTCCCCGTTCAATATGGAGGCTGAGAACCTCAGGGGGGTTTCAACATGACAGCAGGAGGAGGGAAACCTTCGGAGTGCGAGTCTGCTGTCCAGACACCTCCAACAGGTTTTCACGTTTCAGCTGCAGTCAGTGTTGAATTTATTCATCGTTTCTTCTCCGGATAAATCCTCAGAGCGGCCTGACGGTTAATCCGTGACGGGATGAAATAATACAACACATGTTCTCGTGTTAACTCCTGACACTCTCAGCCGATGGGGTGGAGGAGGAGGAGGAGGAGGCTCTGTGATGTGTTTAAGCGTCCGTCTGCGGTCAGCTTTAATAGGCTTACGTACAGCAGCCTTTCTCTGGGTAATGCACTCTGTCGATGCTTTCAGAGAGACGGCGGATTCAAACAGCAGCAGGACAACGAGCTTCATCTGCAGTTTGATCAACGTCTTGCATCGATCGCTCCTTCGTCGCTTCATAGTGCCATACGTCCATCAGAGTGGGACGTCCACCACAAATAAAGTTATTGAAACACAACGTAACACACACAGACACACAAACACGGACACACTCTCTGCTTTTAGGATCAGGCAGGCTGGACTCTTGGGCCCAGAGGTGACCATACAGAGACCAGAGGGTGGATCACTGAGGTATCACCTCACACCTGGTTAGGACAGAAATGAAGGAACCTGTACGGGAGCATCGCAACGCGCGCGCGCGCACACACACACACACACACACACACACACACACACACACACACACACACACACACACACACACACACACACACACACACGCGAACGCACACAACTTACAGCAGACATATCATAGATCACATGATGTCATTAAAAATGCTCCAAAAGCCTCCAACAGCACCAAAATGGTACAGGGGTAAAAGCTAGCAAAGAGCTAACTACAGCCGCCCGAGTCGCCATCCACCTGTTGCTCAAAGAGGCCACGCCCCCTAATAATGCCAACTTTAAACAGGCTTTAAAAAGACGTTTATTTCTGCTGTAAAGTTGCACATTTTAACACGGGCATCTGTGGGACTGACTCACTGCTGGAGCCTCCAGTGGACGTTAGAGGAAGTGCAGGTCTTGGTATTCTTTGATTAGAAATTCCAGCGCTAACCTCCTCCCGTCTGAGCGGGAAGCCGCTCCAGCATCTCAGCAGCAGAAACCCAACACAGTCTGACACGAGGCACCAACGTGCAGCCTGCTCTGTAAATACACCGGCACAGTGGAGGAGACCCCACCCTCTGATGTAACATGTGAATGCAGCACAAAAACACAAACGACCCGCCGCTGCATTTTTCTGCGGTGAGGTGGACCTGAAGGCAGCACGGCGGCAGCCATTGTTGAATCTATTTGAGGAATGCGAGCCGCGGAGGGCAGCGAGGACACGATGCCAGAGCCGGAGTCCTGCCCGGTGAGATCACCGGCACAAACTGGCTGCTGACATCACACCCTGCCAACAGTGGGAGGGAGGAGGGTGGAGGAGGTGGAGGAGGAAGAGCAAACATCCTGATGCAGCCTCGCAGCTACAGATAGCAGCGCTGCATTCAGGCCTCTGTGAGCGTGCATATCTGAAGCTCTAAATTCAAAGTAAACTGAGTTTTAATCACACTCAGGTTCAGGAACACATCTGTGATCAATGATGGACCATAACAGCCTTCAATGCTCCACCGTGTTGGTTCACACGACTTCACAATCACTTCAGCTTCACTCATTCACTTTATTCCCAGTTTCGGATGAGTTCATGGACCGCCGGAGCCTTTAGGTCTAAAGTGACAAACACGACTTTATTCTTACATTAACATCAAGAAACTCTGGGTTCAATTTGAGACGTTAGCTGAATGAATTAAGAAGCTTTAAACTTTATAACTGGGTTCATTAAGGTGATTAAAGGAGTCAGACTGTTCTTCAGTGTTTTCACTCTCTGTGGTGCTTTTGTCTTTGAACACTTTGAACTATTTTTTTTAGTTTTGCACCTTTTTGTGATCTGAGTGAGTCTCTTTGGACTCACTTTGAATTTTTGTGGGTTTTTTAATATTATTTTGGGTTTTTTTTACAATTATTGAGCATCTTTTGTGGTCAGTTTGAGTTTATTATTTATTATTATTAATTTGTGCATCTTTTTGGTAGTTCTTGACTTTCTTTGCTTACATCCCTTTGTGATCATTTTGTTCCATTTTTAGCGTCATGTTGTGTGATTTATAGTCATGTTTCATTGTCTGGTGGCCAGTTTGAGTCTCTTTGTGGTTGTTTTTGTTTCTTTTGTCATTGTGTCTCTTTTTTGTTCATTTTGTATTCGTGGTCGTTCGGAGACTCTTTCCAGTTACTTTGTCTCATTCTGAACACTTTGCTGCTCTGAATGTCTTTTGGTTATTTTGAGTGTTTTGTGTAGGTATGACTCTTGACTTTCCATTCTGAATCTAAAAGGAGGTTTGAAAGGAGAAAAACACTAAAATTCATCCTCTGATGTAACATTAAGCAACATGATGAAAAGTAAGGAAACCATCCATCCATTCTCTTCTGCTCATCCTTATCAGGGTCAGGTCAAAACTCAGAGCAGCTACTCAGATGCCCATTTCTCCCATGTTTTCAGGATCCTTTGAAGGCATCAACCTGAAACGGCTAAAGCACCTGCAGGCTGTGTCCCTCAGGTGAATTTAAATAAACACAGAAGAGTTTCTGTAATTCACTCCAGCCATCAGTGATGACTCAGTGCGATCTCAGTCCTCACCAACGCCACCGCCGCCATGTGACCGCCTGTCCTGGAAAACCGTTTGGTCTCACAGCGCTCTGAAGCTTTTATTTTAGGAAGTGAAGCAGCAGCAGTCCTGCAGGGAAACATGAGACAGCAGCTGCAGCACCGGCCTCTCATGTGAAGTCCGAGCAGAAAAACTGAGTCATGTTACCGTTTTCTGCCTCACAGAACGCCGCTGTGAGTCAGAGCCCCACACGGCCCCATGTGACTGCGAATAAGACGTCTCCTTACAGTTTCGGTGACCTCTGACCTTTCTGTCAGCTTCTCGTTCGCTACACACTGGAAGCTGAAAACTTGTGGCTGTGTTCATGTGGCTTTAATGTGGGTGTCTGAGGTTTATTCGTTTTAAAACAGTAGCGTCGGCGACTCCACCTGTGAATAAAACTCAACACGCCGGATAAACTCTGTCAGCTTTCTATCCAACAGGTTTCAGGACTAACGCCACTCTGTTTTCACTTTCTTTCTCATCACTTTACGTCTCATTCTGAACATTTGGACACTTTAGACTTTAGTTTTCTGGCATGTTTTGATTATTATGAGATTACTGAGCGTTTCTGAAGTTATTTAACATCTTTATTGGTTCATCTTGCGTCTCTTTTTGGTCACTTGGGACTTCTTTTTGTTTTTTGTGGTCATTTCGAAAGCTTTTGTGGTGTTTTTGCATCTCATTGTGAACACTCGTGTTTTGTGGCATTTATATGGTTACTTTGAATGTTTTTGAACGTTTTTGTGGTTTTGAGACGCTTCCTGAATACATGCAGGACTGTGTGACCCTAATCTAATCTGAGAGGTTCCCCGACTACCAAATGACCCGATTCAGATTACTGCGTTAGCTGTTTTGGAGTGCAGATTAAGAACAGTGTTGTTGCTTTATGGTGACAAACTAAACTCAGCCAGACCTTTTCTGCTTCAGCTGCGATTAAATGCTCCAGTGTTTCTTGTAAGGACGGTCTGTTTCAGGAGGTCTAAGCTTTAAAACCTGAACTTTCAGAGAGCAAAGTTTTAAGGGAACATTAAGAGTTTAAGGGAACCAGAGCAGTTTAAGTGTCTGGCCCCAGAAACCCTTCTCAAGGAGGCTGCTGGTCCCTGTAAATGACCTCTGACCTCTCTGGAGAGGAACTGAACTCAAACTGAGGGGCTCGGCACCCGTATGGACGAAACCTCACGGAGCTGCAGCTCCCGATCCCCCCGGTAGCCTCCATGACCTCGGCCTGGGCTCTAGGCGGATACCTGGCTATCCGGCAGGTGGCCGGTGCCCTGTCTACCTGCTGACCCCGGTCCCGAGACCCGCCCGGCCGGGACCGGGACTAAGACCCCCCCCCCCCCCCCCCATGAGTGTGTGTTTCTTACCGTAGACCCGGAGCCAGCCCTGCTGCTGGGACACAGCGTCCCCCAGGATCCGGTCCACCAGCGGATCCAGGAGGCTCAGCCCGCCGCGCAGAGAATCCACGTCGCCTGGAAGCGAGTCCGTTTCCATGACCGAAACCAGAGGAAAAAAAACTTGCTGTGGCTTCAAGTGTCCCTCCACAAGTGTGACACAGTCCCCGAACGGCGAGTCCAAGTGTCCACGCGCGGAGAGGAAGCGGAAAAAGTGTCGGGAGGATCCGTTACGGGACAGTTTGGTCGCTTTCACCGCCCAGCTGCTCCCTGTTAGCCGTTAGCTCGGGTCCGGCTGCCCGGCTGGCTCTCCCTCATTGTTCCGCTTCTCGGCGTAGCTGAAGGGGCAAACTTCCTCCAAACCAGTGTCCAGGTGAGGCCGGGAGCCCCCTACCTCTGTCCCCGAGAAAAGTCCACCCAGAGGCAGCCGTTAGGTCCGCGAAAGCCGCTGGAAGACACGGAGTCACGCGGTGGTCGCTGTGCCTCCGGCGGGCTGCCCCTCTCTGCCGCTGCCGCTGCTCACAGTCCACCGCACGGGGACGGGCACGAGCCTGACCGGGCGCGCTCCTGCCAGGAGATTCAGGAGCGCGCAGGGACGTCTGGCTGACGGGATGTTTCCCTGAACCTGACCACGTGACACGAGTTTTCAGGTTCTAATGAGCCGAGAGGATCTTCTGCATCCGCACCGAGGTCCGGCTGTATAAGAGCACGGCCTCAGCCCACAGACACGCAACGTGACGACACGAAAGACCGCGTAGGTGGTGCAAAGTAACCCCACAGACACGCAAAACGACTGAACACGACGGAAAACACCCGAAAAGAAACCCAACCCGACTGCAAGCTGTAATAAACATCCACAAAAACACTCACATTACAAACATGCACACAACAAGTGACAAGATGACCTGCAAAACAAGTCCAGTGACCCACAGTTCAAACAGACAAAGACTCAAAACTAACAGACATTTATTCACTAACTTTAAAAATGCCACCAAACTAACAAACAACCCCAAAACTAGTCCAGAGAGCCCAGGTGATCAAAAAAGGGCCTCAAAACAGCCAAAAAAGATCCACGTGTTCAGAAAGACACGTAAATAAGAGGAAAACAGGTGCAAAAATACTTTATATAAACACAAACAATAACAACAAGAACTAACAATAATGAAAACGATCAAAAAGATGAAAAAAAAACATTAAATAAATTCTAAGAAAACAACAAGAAAAAAACAACCTCACAAACATGCTAAATAACAAAAAACACTTAAAAAAAAAAAAAAACTACAAAATGACACAAAACGGGCCCGAGTTATGAAAAAGGAACAAAGGACCCAAAGAGACTCAAACAACGATAAAAACACAAAACAAGCTCAGAGAAACTTCACACAAGAAAATTAAAAAGTTTCCAAATGATCACAAGAGAACAGAAAACACGTTCATCACAACAGCGTGTTCAGAAAGCAGCAACAGGATGCAAATAAATAAATAAAACTGAAAAATGAAGAAGATAAATACTTCCAATCACCACAAAATCAAATCAAAAAGAGACAAATAAACACTTTTCCTCCATTTTGACTTAATTATATTATTTTAACATGAACATTATACATTTAATGCAACACAAACACTCAACAGTCACTGAATAATCCATTCATAAACTTTTTACAGAGTCTCATCAGAAACTTCCAGATCAAAATCCTTCATGACGTCACACGTTGGAAGTTTAAATTACGGTGGAATCATGTGATCCTAAAAAAACGCTAAAAACGTCCCCCAGCTGCAGTAAAACATGTCCTCCCGTGTCCGTGCGCGCTCTGCGAGTGTGTGTGTGTGTTTGTTTGTATCCATGAATCACCCTCATGCTGAGGTGTCATACAGGCCCTGGCGGTCTCACGTCTTTCCTTCTCTTTGCTGTAGGGACTGAAGCAGCGCTCTGACGCCCCCTGCTGGACTCTGCGGGTCTTCACATCATCAGCACTGAAACTATGAACGTATTAAACCTGGCTGCAGGTTACTGCCACTGCCTCCTGTTTGTTTCAGAGCAGATTTTAAGACTGAATAAAGTTTGATTTGAAAGCTGGTCATGCTTTCATCTCCTGGTAAACAATCAGAGAGCGCCAGAGTCTCTGAAAGAGCTGTAAACAAGGATGTTTTACTGCAGGGGGCTTTCACGCGTCAGACCAGCCACAGTCCAGCCAATCAGAAAGCAGCACCACACCTCCATGCTGGACGTGGCGGCGTAAAAAAGAGGAACAGGAGGAAAGAGCAAAGTAACCTGATACGACACTGATGTGTCAGCAAACAGAGACTGGTGTCTGAGTGCTGACTCAGCAGGACACATTAATAAAACAAGAAGACTTTCCGCAGCAGCTTTATGCTACAAATATTTTTAAGAAAATGAATACCGGGACATGCTGCTAGCAAATACAGCTTCAATCACTCATGTGATTACACATCACGCTACAGTGTGAACTTCCAAAGCAGCTCAAGGGACGACTGTAGTGTCAAAGAACAATTCAGAACGAATCATCACAGCAAGGGCGTAGATTTGGTTTTGGCATTAGTGGGGGCGGATGATTCAACCACTGAACCCTGCGCTGTTTCTTTTTTTTTTTCCCTTTTTTTCTTTGCTTCTTGATAAAAAAAAGGAGAAATATACTTGCCTACATATGCTATTCTACATGCTTTTAAACCATTTAAAATTACAATTCATAGTTTTATATGTGAATTATATAATGTTAAATGTACTATTAAATAAATGACTGATTTTAGACTTCAGTTTACTTCAGCCATATTCCATATAAATCAGGTATCATACAAAAATAAAAAAAAAGCTTCAAATACAGTCATGACAATAAAAGAATATGACTTTAAGGACTTAACAACATTACTTCAGTTATAGTACACCAACATCTCTTACACATTAGCACTAAGGGAACACTGAATGACCTGGTGGGTTTTGGCCATAAAACTACTCATCTAAGATTACCACAAAGTAAAAGATCTCTCAGCAAAATTATGCAACATTTTAGGCACTATTGCCCCGATCAAATCAGTGAGCTTGTGGAGGTAAACACAGACGACACGAGAGCTCTCGATTAACACTCGTCGTTTATTCTCATCACCACAGAACTGAACTCTTTTCCCTCCAAAACATAACAACAACACTTCCTGAGGACTGGGTGTGAGTGGAGCCCTCCAGTGGTCCACCACACATGCCCCCCCGAACACCCAGTAGGGTCATCCCCTAGTCCAGAACCCTTGCCTTAATCAAACGGCCAGAACGGCTGAACCGGGGAGGTGGAGAGCTGGCTGAGGGGAAACGTGCCTGAGGACCAGGCTGGCATGGGCGGCCAGGAGAAGCTGAAGATAGCTCGGGCCCTGCCAGGTGGGGGTGCTCCCAGAGGAAGAAGCAGGGTTGTCCAGTCCAGTGGAAGGCGGGCGGCCACGGCGGGGGCCTGAGCCGGCACCAACTGATCATCCTGCAGCACATGTGCCGGCTTAAGTCTGTCAATAGAAACAGTCTCCTGACGACCCCCAAAGTCCAAAAGGAAATGCTTCCGGCCCGGTTGAATAACCCTAAAGGGGCCGTCATACAGTGGACGCAGCGGAGGCCTATGAGCGTCATGCCTGACGAAAACAAACTGCGAAGAGTCCAACGACCTCGGAACAAAGGTGTCGGGCAGACAATGGTGCACTGGGCCAGGAAGAGAAAACGAGTCTCTTGGGGACGGAGAGACAGCACAGAGGGAGCGAAGCACGGGGGTGGGCTCTCGGGCAAGAATTCCCCGGGGACCCGGAGGGGCTGACCGAGGACAAGTTCAGCCGGGGAAACCCGAGGTCTTCTTTAACCGCGCAGCGCAACCCCAGTAAAACCCATGGGAGGCGGTCAACCCAGTTGCCATCTGTGAGAGAAGCACGGAACGCGGCCTTAAGCGACCGGTGGAAACGCTCGCACATCCCGTTGGCCTGCGGGTGGTACGCAGTGGTTCGGTGGACCTTGACACCCAGGCCGTCAGCCATGGCAGACCAAAGCTCGGAAACAAACTGGGGGCCCCTGTCTGAGGTGATGTCGGCGGGGGGACCGAAACGCGAAACCCACGTTGACAAAAATGCCCTGGCCACTGCTGCAGCTGTAGTGGACGCCAGAGGCACTGCCTCAGGCCAACGGGTTGTGCGGTCCACCACAGTCAAAAGGTGCGTGAAACCTTGTGACTGCGGCAGGGGACCAACCAGATCCACATGTACATGATCAAAACGCCTCCCTGGAACGCGGAAGGATTCGAGGGGCGCCTGTGTGTGCCTATGGATCTTAGCGCGTTGGCATGGGATGCACGCCGCTGCCCATTCTTTCACCGATTTACGAAGGCCCGGCCAAACGAACCTAGAGCTGACCAGCTTGACCGAGGCCCGGACGCCTGGATGAGAGAGGGCGTGTACGGAGTCGAAAACGCGACGACGCCACGAAAGTGGAACTACAGGGCGTGGTCGGCCGGTGGAAACGTCACAAAGCAGGCTAGGCCCGCCGTTCCACACGGGTCTGTCCTCCAGTACAAGGCCCGTCTGCTCAGACCGAAGGGCAAGGACGTCCGGGTCCGCCCGTTGATCAGCGGCCATAGCGTCAAAGTCTATGCCAACGTAAACGGGAGAAACCAGCGCGCGGGATAGACAGTCGGCCACGCAGTTGGACTTACCAGCCACGTGCTGAATGTCAGTTGTGAACTCGGAAATGGCTGCCAGCTGGCGCTGCTGGCGCCCGCTCCACGGGTCAGAGACCTTGGACATCGCGAATGTCAAGGGTTTATGATCAACGTAGGCGGTGAAACTCCGACCCTCGAGAAAAAAACGAAAATGCCGGGTCGCAAGGTGCAGGGCCAGCAACTCCCTGTCAAAAACGCTATATTTGCGCTCACTGTCCCTAAGCGTGCGACTGAAAAAGGCAAGCGGTTGCCAGACACCGGAGACCCGCTGCTCCAAAACTGCGCCCACCGCCACGTCCGACGCATCGGTGGTCAACGCGATCTCCGCCGATGGAAACGGGTGGGCAAGCAGGGCGGCGTTTGCCAGCGCGGCCTTGGCATCAGAAAACGCCTGGATGCGTTCAGGGAGCCAATCAATCGGGTCCTTAGCAGTTTTACCTTTCAAGGCAGCATAGAGAGGCTGCAGCAGGTGCGCGGCTCTGGGGAGAAAGCGGTTGTAGAAATTGATCATCCCCAAGAACTCCTGCAGCGCTTTAACGGACGCGGGACGCGGAAAAGCCGAAACGGCCCGGACCTTGTCCGGCAACGGAACCACACCGTCAGCGGAAATGCGGTGGCCCAAGAAATCCAGAACCGGCAAGCCGAACTGGCACTTGGAGGGGTTGACGATCAGGCCGTGTGCCGCCAAGCGCTGGAAAACCTGATGCAAATGTGACGCGTGCTGACTCTCAGAACAGCTGGCCACCAATATATCGTCAAGGTACACGAAGACGAAAGGCAGCCCGCGCAAGACAGAGTCCATCAACCGCTGAAAAGTCTGGGCGGCGCCTTTCAGGCCGAACGGCATGCGCAAAAATTCAAACAGGCCGAAAGGGGTAATAACGGCGGTTTTCGGGACGTCTTCGGCGCGCACGGGAACCTGGTGATACCCCCGCACTAAGTCAATTTTAGAAAAAATCGAGGTGCCGGCGAGGTGGGCGGAAAAATCCTGTATGTGGGGAATGGGGTAACGGTCGTTCTCCGTGACATTATTCAAACGGCGAAAATCCCCACACGGCCGCCACCGACCGTCGGACTTGGGCACCATGTGTAGCGGAGAGGCCCAGGCACTATTCGAGCGCTGCACAATGCCGAGGCGCTCCACGGCGGCAAACTCTTCCCGAGCGACGGAGAGTTTCGCGGGGTCGAGGCGGCGCGCGCGTGCGAACACCGGGGGACCGACCGTCGGAATATAATGTTCAACCCCGTGCTTCGTTGCCGTGTTTGAGAAATTAGGAACAGTCAGTGAAGGGAACTCAGAGAGCAAACGCTGAAAAACATTCCCAGAAGTCACCAAATTAGCCCGATTCAGGGGCTCGATGGCGCGAGTGAAACAGGGCACTGAAGAAAAAGACTGGGCGTCGATTAAGCGTCTGTTAGCGACATCGACCAGCAGTCCGTGAGCACAAAGAAAATCAGCGCCCAAAATAGGAACAGAGCTAGCGGCAACAACAAAGGTCCATTGGAAATCCCGACCATGAAAACAAACAGTGACGAACCTTTCCCCGAACGTTGCGATGGGAGAGCCATTAGCCGCAATGAGCTGCGGTCCGCAGCCCGCTGCTAAACTGTCGGCGCCGGACGGGGGAAGGAGGCTCTTCTGTGAGCCGGAGTCGACCAGGAAACGTCTCCCGGAGCGCGAGTCTTCTATGAAGAGCAGCTTTTCTTTGTCGCCAGCGGTCGCGGCCACTACAGCGCGCTGTCGGGTCCCATGTCCCAGGGTAGGAAAAACACAAGGCAGCAAACAGCGGCGCGCTCTGGGGCCAAAACGCTGATGGTAGAAACAGAGGTCCCGTCCGCGGTGTGGCTGTGCCGCGACCTTTGCCGCCAGCGAAGGAGCGGACACGTCGGGGCAGGTCAGCGGGGAAGTAGGAGGCGAGGCTGGAACTAGGTCGTGATCGTGGAAAGCACGGGTAGCCAAGAGAATACGATCCGCGTCCTCAGCCAGGGAGCGATAATCCTTCGTGCCCAGGAGTGGAGAGTTGGCGAGGCCGGCTCTCACGGCCGCCGGCAGCTGTCGGAGGAAGATGTGGGCGAACAGGAATCCCCCGTCGTCCGGACCGAGAAAGGACAGCATGCGCTCCATCAGTTCGAGAGCCGTACCGCCACCCAGGCCTGAGAGGGAGAGGAGCTTCTCGGCTCGCTCTGCGTCGGAGAGGGCATAGCGCTGAAGAAGCAGCTCCTTAAGGGCGGCGTACTTCCCTCGGGCAGGTGGGTCCCGGAGGAGAGGCAACGCACGACGGGTGGCTAGCGGGTCGAGAGAGGCCACCACCTGGTGATATTTCGTGTCGTCAGCCGAGATGCCACGAAGGGCGAACTGAGCCTCCACGTGCACGAACCACGACGGGGGATCGTGAAGCCAAAAGTCCGGCAGCTCGAGCGGCACAGCAAACGCAGCCGCAGCCGGAGGCAGAGGGCTGGCGGCTGCTGATGCATCCAGAGCGGAGTCGGTGCCACCATCGGACTGCAGCATGTTCGAGTCAGGGGTCACCAATGTGGAGGTAAACACAGACGACACGAGAGCTCTCGATTAACACTCGTCGTTTATTCTCATCACCACAGAACTGAACTCTTTTCCCTCCAAAACATAACAACAACACTTCCTGAGGACTGGGTGTGAGTGGAGCCCTCCAGTGGTCCACCACAAGCTGGGATTTTTTATTCTAAACATGAACTACTGTTACAGCAACAGACATGGACTACTGGTGCCCCACACAACAACTCAATGTCCACTATGTGAAGGAGTCTATACTATACTGTCTATACTATGCTGTCCTGGTGGACATGGCAACACTTTTTTCATGGTTACATACAGTTTTAGACTGATGTGGGCCAAAGCCTAGCACATACTTGCCAACCTTGAGACCTCAGAATTAGGGAGACATTCAGAGGGGTTTTTACAGTGTTTACTTATCGGGAAAAAATAAGTTAAATGTCACCGGCCTGTTCCGGGGGTGTCCAAATTCAGAGGCTGCGTCCACCTGAGGACCCGGCCTTTGCGGGCTAAGTGGGCCGGGTCCTCCGAAAGCCAGGTAGACCGGAAATGAGCGACTGTGAAATTGGGGGGTCTAGCCTTCATAATTACGTCACCTCTGCCGTCTGCTCCTTGCTGTCTAAATAAAATATAACCGGACGCTTGCGTAGATTCTCGACCATCCACACTTCTGTTTAATCAGTTTTCTGTTTGACATTTATTCAGCTGTGTGAAAACCCCGGAGGAACCCTCCCGAGTGTTAAGGTTCAAAAATATAGGGAAGGACACACAGGAGGAATGCAAGTAACCACACTGGTCCAAAGGGTAAAGACGATGATTTTAATGAAATGACACGCGTGGGAGAATGAGCGGACTCCGTAAGCAGACAGCCCCACAATCTCATCCTCCTAACATCAAAATACAGTTTTATATGCATCAGAGTATATTTAGTGACGCCCCCTCATTGCGTCATCACATACATCAGCTTCAAAACCACAAATGTTCTATTTGACAACTTAAGGCACAATTAAAAGTACACTGGCTTCCATCTTCTCCCCGGTGGTTTCCCGTAAGCCAGCTCAGCTCTCGCATCGTGCATCTACTGCTTCATCAGTCAACTCTCACCTACACCCTAACAGTGTGTGTGTGTATGTGTGTCTGTGCGTACACGTGCGAGGGCGCGTGCATGCTATGTACTGCGTACGTGTCATGACCTCTCACTATTTGTCTGTCTGTGCGTGCAGAGTTTGCATCTGCTTTTCTGAACCTTAGTTGACCTCACTTAGGCAACCAGGCTAAGGCCATCCTGTGTTGTGATGATCTTAACTTCTATGTAAAATGTATAAAACAAATATTTCAATCTACTACAACTACTTAAAACTTAATCAAAGCTTAATCAGACGTATAAATGCATAAAAGATGATAATAGCATCATCAAAACTCTGGTTTTGGTTTCACTTTTGCAAAACATGCTCTGCAGACGCATTTCCTGTCAGCCTGCAGTCCGCTTCTCCCCCACTGAAGACTATGTGTAAGAATATAAAAACATTCAGAAACCTTTAAATTATAGATTCAACTGATTATAACTGAACCTGTAATAAAGACTAATATAATACCAATATATTTTGAACATCTGAGTGCATCTATGAAAGCAACATCCCTATTAATACTGAAATGTTAATGATGATTATAAAAATAGCAGCAACTAATAGCAGGACAATATTTCTATTCCTGACACTCCCTCTCTTGACCTCTTGACCACAAGAGGTCACCATACTGTGTGTTGGGTCACTCCTTGGCCCATTCAGCTGCTCCCCTGTCCATCCCAGACATCATGGACATTAGGATCACTGTTCTTAGCTCTGACCCTCTCTTGTCATCCTGTGACTTAACAAATCAGACAACCTCATGTCATCTAGGTGGTCTTAGTTATAAAATGCCCGCTCCCACTTGAGAACACTTCATGCTTAAGTGGTCTCTGCTCCTCTTCTGGGTCCCTCTCTCTTCTGGGCCTCCTGCAAAGGATAGAAAACACTTTCTCCCTACTATGCTCTAAGTTACTCTGTTCCTCGATTGTTCTCAAAACATGAACCTAATTTCATATTTGGTTTTTGACTTTTATTTTCAAATCTTAATCAACCGTACTCAGCATTTGTAAAACTCTTCAAGCACTGCCTTCAAGAGAATCGAAGGAAGCACGTCTCTGCATATGCTTCCTCTTTGCTCCTTATCTGATCATCAACATCCTGTACACAAAACTGTCACTGCTGCAAGGGCCTACCTTTCATCTAAAGTCACCTCTCACAAGCAAAATCATCATAAAACCATTATAAGGGCTTATTCTACTAAAAGGATCAAAGAAAAACAACCATTTTAATCAACTAAGTTTAAGCATATAATCAATTACTCCTAAATAACTTTCATCATAGCTAAAAGCTCCCTAGGAACAACTTCTGTGTGTTGACACTAACTTCATTTTAACACTCACAGTTCCTGTGTTATAACCTGTTGTAATATATCATTTTATTTCAGTTTACTACTCTTAATGTAATGGTACATTCTAATTATATTTTATCAGTCATTATATTTTATCAGTTTTAACCAAAATACATAAGCTTTTTCCCCCCTTGGACCTGGTTTAAAGCAAAAACTTGATCCCTTCAACAAGTATTTGTTATCCTGTAACTGCATTTTATATAAGAGGACTAATTTAGAACTGCATGTGTTATCTCCATATTTTACATGTCACCCAATTTAGTTACAAACGAAACTCCTATTCAGTTAAATGCTAAATGGATTTCAGGCCTTTTGCCTGGAATCAATACTGTCAGGTCTTAATGAACTCTATATGTCTGTAAGCGTGTGCAATCCTTCAATAACTCAGGTCATTCTCACAGTAGATTGGCTAATCATAACGTTAACTAAAAGTCTGTGACCCTCAAGAGACGATTCTCTGAGCCACAACTCCGTCAAAGGCACAAAAATGCAATGTGTATGAAAAATCATTTCTACATATATAATCTCCAATATTATTCATCTTATCCTAAAAATCAAAAAGAAATCCCACATTTTCTACTCATAAAATCTTCACTATTTTCCCCAAAGCATATCCTTTATTCCCACAATTTCCCCTTTAAGTTTGGTGTACAACTTCTTATTAACCCCAGCAATTTATCTTCTAAACAGAATTCAGTTCATTTTAATCCTTTCTTTTAACAAATCCTCAGTTTTACTATATCTAGATTATCAAACAACCCCAATCGTTATAACATCCTAGTAAAACCCCTTTCAAATTAAACAAATTAAATCTTAAACCCCTCTCTTTTTTGACACATCTCATGTGGCAAAAAACTCAAAATGCTCCACCCAAGCTTAACAAATTAAAAGGGAAAAAAAAGGTTAGTCATATCATATCATCTCTCAGAACACTTCAGGCATCCTCCTCTCCGGTATTTTGCTCCAGCCCTGAAAACCTGTGTTTAAGGAATAAGATCAATTTTATCATCATGTCAAACCATCTCCAACTCGTTGCTCCATCGAACTCTGGATCCTTGGAATTTCCTGAAAACAAAACCTGTACTTTACATTTCATACTCTCCCTCTATGATCCAATCTGTGTCATGACAAAAACAAACTTAAACAAAACAGTTATTAATCATGTGTCACCTCAGTTCATGGTAACTTAAGTTACACCAAACAATGTTTCCCTTTTAGCATTTTATAATGTAATAACATGGTCTAACCCAAATCGACAAAGCAGAAATTCACCCAAAGGAACATCAGCATCCCCAGATTTAAGTCTTCCACTTCTCCTGTTTGTCAACCTTTTATTTATTTCCCCCCTTGGTCCAATCACTCACATTCACTCCCATGCATTCACACATGATATTTTTTGCTGATACTGCAGCCCTCCGCGCACGTCATCAGATGCTCCACATCAGCAAAATGAGCTCAATCATTTGTTTTATTCCGTTTTCGTTTTTAGGAAAATAGTTCGCTATACTTTTGACTGGATTGAATCGATACAATCCATTTTTAGACAGAGACTTGCCGCCAATCAGTCTCTGATTGTAATCAATTATAATTCTGTAAAGCCCACCTGATTTTCGTACTTGGTAATTTTGTCAACGCCGTCCGTTCACTCTCTTCCAGGCCTGCTTAGAACAAAAATGAAAAAAGAGAGCTGATTATTAGCTCATCAAAGTACAAAACAAAATCACCTGACAGGTTTTTTCTCTAAGTGCACTGTTACAAAAACTATGGGCCCTTTTAGACATGTCCATGTTTATCAAAACTCCCTCTCTTGAAATAGAAACAACAGCCTCAAAAATCTAAAACAATCCTAAATTTCACCCATTCAACACACCGAAAACCTCGTCAAAAGCTGCACCGTTTTACACACAACCATGTCTCCTTTGACACTTAACCATACTTAGATTCAGCCTAAAATATAAACACGTTATAACAATGTGTCAACACTAAATTATAAATTTCTTGTCCAAATCTGCACCTCTGAACTGTCTACTTTGCTTCCTTTCCTCAAAGCCTCAATCACACACACAGGAAGCTCCTCTGCGTCACTCACTCGAGCTAATTTGCGTACTGTTTCATCTCAACAAGTCAACGTGACAAAAGAAATACCTGTTTAAACCTTATCACCTTATTCAATTATTTTCATTTTCTTTCTATACTAATCACTTACTTTTATCAATCAGTGCAAGAGCACTCCTAAGTCACCTTTTAAACTACTTTAAACACTTCTCTTTTGTTTTTTTGTTTTTTGTTTGTTTTTTTCTCATAACTCACTCCCTTGTCATACAGCTTCTTTTGAGTTATTCCACAACAACTCTATTTTATCCAAGTGTGTTTTAAGTGTATTTTCTTCAACATTCACACCATTTTAACCCTCATGAAATTAGCAGGCTGATTTAATTACGTATGTTTGTGTTCTTAGCCAGGTTTTAATCACTATCTATGCATTACTCTTCATGAGCTTATCTCTGTAAGGTTAGTGCATTTTCTGTTTGTATGTGTGATTTTTATAAATGTTTCTTTATGATCTTTGTGATCGTGTAAATGTTTCTTTTCCAGTGTTCCAAACTCCTTTTGACAGGGTGTGTTTTCTCTCTCTGGTTCATCACTGGTCATTGTGAATGACATTTCCCCTTCGTCTGTGCCCAGTGGCCTTACCTGTTAAATCCCGTCTCCTCCAGTGACTCCAAGGTCACTCCGGGACTTAGGTTCGAGCAATCGTGACTGCGCCTTGCCTTAGGTTGTCCCAGGGTTTCGAGGTGGGATCTTACCCGTCATGGGCTGTCCAGCCTTCCATGCCCGCCTACTACAGGAGCCAACTGGGCAAGGGTGTTATCAGACCTAGGGGACACACTGGTTCTGGAAATTAAAGGAGTGTAAACTGCTTTCTTTATTAAACTTTCCAACCATAATTTCACATGTAACAGTTTGTGTACGTGCATTTTCAATTCATTAATGTAATTGTTAGTTCCTGTATTTATTTCTCTCAGTCTGTCTCTTTTCTAAAACCTGTAATTAATATAATTTTATTACCTTATTACTTTTTCTTAAAACATGCATCCGCTTCATCTTCTTAGAGTTTAACTCATCTGTCTATTTCTCTGGGAGCTCCCCTGACATCATCAGTCACACACACACACCTTCCTCTCACACACACTTTTAAATAGAGCTCTTCCAAACATCAGGACAACTAACACTTCTCCACGCACAGGACCATTCTTTAGGTCAGTTTTATAGCATCAGTCACCCAATAATCTCTTAACTGGGCTTCCCAAGTGTATATACTTATGTGTTTTCAATCAGAAAAAATAAACTCAACCTGTCAAACTTTAAAACATCCTACTTTTCATCACAAAAGAAATATATTTCATACCCCTTGCTTTCATACACACTTTTAAAGGTTCTAACCTCTTTCAGACGCCATGACTCGTCTCACACACCCTGCCTTCTCTCTCTCAAACTTCCATTTTCCACTCACTCAGACAAATCATGCAGAGTCACTCAAATCAAATACTGACAGCCTTCCCACAGTTAAAATCACGCAAAATACGCTTTCATACGAGTATTTTGGACATGCCTTCCATGATCAGAAGGAGCAAGTCAAAAGAAAAAAGAAAAAGAAAACTGAAACCTCTCATCGTCCTCACAGCTTCTCCCCACACACATAACTGAAAATAAACCACACCAACATTTATGGCTCACGAACTATACATCTATCAAAATTCAGTCATTTACTATACATCCACACTAATATATTCACACTGTATTCATACTCTCATAATGCAAAACCAGCCTCTTAATTACAGGCATTTAGCAATATTTGCAAACAATAGTTATGAAGCTCAATCCTCTCGAAACCGAAAGCAACACTCTGCATGCGCGTCACCGCTCCTCATTTGCATTTACACACACCATCCGTGCACATCCGGCTGAGCATTGCTGACACAGAGACTAATCTTACTCATAGATCTCATATTTTATATTAAAGACGTCTTATTAATTACAACTGCACAGATTTCTTAGGCCTCTTAAAACACCTACCGAATTTCAACAAATTTAATAATAACCGCCCTGCGGAAAACTCCCTGAGTTTTTTGCGACCAATTTACCATTTATCGGTCCCGGACCGCGGCCTTATCTCTAGTGCCCTAACACAATTTATAAGCATGAACCAACCCAAACTCTGCCTGAAGCTCTATTTTTTGGGCATTTCACATCCCAGGCTTCCCCGAAGTTTTAAGTTAAAGTTACACGCCCGAAACCCGGTTTCTACTGACCAAAAAAGCGCAATGTACTATCCCGGACAGTAAAAAGTGATCCTTAAATCACTTAGCGTATTCTGGGATGCCCCGTACCCCACAGATTGCCAAACTGGACTAACCCTATTCGTTGATAGGTCAGGGTCAAGCGTCCTTGACCAGGAGAGACCGTCACATCTGAGCCGTGCGCTTCCTAAGACTATCCCATAGTCCCGTCCTAAGATAATTTAATTACTTTGAAAACACCCCATAAAATCACCCATGCAATTCTATTGATGTTCAAGCCCGGCTTTATATTCAATTAAAACTTAACTGTCACAAACACTTCGCCAATAACCTATACTCTAAATTCACTCTTCAGTCCAACTGCTTTAAATACACTTATTCTCTTTACTCTTTACTTATTTTCTCTTATTCTCTTTACTCTTTACTTATTTTCAACGTTTCATTATCTTTACTTCAACTTATACTTTAGTTCTCATGAGATTTTCACCAAAATCAAAACAGACATATACCAGTAATTTCAGTGAGTAGACTTTAATTTCTCATGTCCAATCTGGCACACTTAGAAATTCAACAGGTGGTGCCTACCTTTTGTTATATGCCGGCTTGTCACTCACTTTGACCACTGACCAATGCCTGAGCGCCTGACGCCTCGGACCTTTCTCCATCCTGTCTCACTTCCCCCCTCGGACGAAGCCCCCAAATGTTAAGGTTCAAAAATATAGGGAAGGACACACAGGAGGAATGCAAGTAACCACACTGGTCCAAAGGGTAAAGACGATGATTTTAATGAAATGACACGCGTGGGAGAATGAGCGGACTCCGTAAGCAGACAGCCCCACAATCTCATCCTCCTAACATCAAAATACAGTTTTATATGCATCAGAGTATATTTAGTGACGCCCCCTCATTGCGTCATCACATACATCAGCTTCAAAACCACAAATGTTCTATTTGACAACTTAAGGCACAATTAAAAGTACACTGGCTTCCATCTTCTCCCCGGTGGTTTCCCGTAAGCCAGCTCAGCTCTCGCATCGTGCATCTACTGCTTCATCAGTCAACTCTCACCTACACCCTAACAGTGTGTGTGTGTGTATGTGTGTCTGTGCGTACACGTGCGAGGGCGCGTGCATGCTATGTACTGCGTACGTGTCATGACCTCTCACTATTTGTCTGTCTGTGCGTGCAGAGTTTGCATCTGCTTTTCTGAACCTTAGTTGACCTCACTTAGGCAACCAGGCTAAGGCCATCCTGTGTTGTGATGATCTTAACTTCTATGTAAAATGTATAAAACAAATATTTCAATCTACTACAACTACTTAAAACTTAATCAAAGCTTAATCAGACGTATAAATGCATAAAAGATGATAATAGCATCATCAAAACTCTGGTTTTGGTTTCACTTTTGCAAAACATGCTCTGCAGACGCATTTCCTGTCAGCCTGCAGTCCGCTTCTCCCCCACTGAAGACTATGTGTAAGAATATAAAAACATTCAGAAACCTTTAAATTATAGATTCAACTGATTATAACTGAACCTGTAATAAAGACTAATATAATACCAATATATTTTGAACATCTGAGTGCATCTATGAAAGCAACATCCCTATTAATACTGAAATGTTAATGATGATTATAAAAATAGCAGCAACTAATAGCAGGACAATATTTCTATTCCTGACACGAGGGATTAATAAAGTTTTATTTATTCTAATCTAATCTAATAACTTTAATCTCAGCCAAACCGATTTACACACGAACAAATAAAACACTGAAAAAGGCCAAACAATAACATGTTTAAGTTATTTGAAGTTTACACAACTACAATCTCGCCTGAAAATATGTTAAAAGTTTATTTCGCGACCCAGAAAGAGTAATAAGAGTAATATTAATACTAATACTAAGTAGCTGCAGTAGTAGCAGCTATTGTTGGAAACTGGAATTGGCTGGGCCAATCTAGGATATGGTTTTTCAATTTTGTTGTCCGGGTGGAAAATCGGGAGAATTTGGGGAGAATGGTGGCTCCGGGAGATTTTCGGGAGGGGCACTGAAATTCGGGATTCTCCCGGAAAAATCGGGAGGGTTGGCATGTGTGGCCTGGTATTGCCTGTAACGTTATTATGACGGACACATTTTATGAGTGAACTTGACTTTAAGTGACTGACAGGTTTCTTTGAAAAATACTTTCTTATATCCAGGTTCTTCCTTTTTTCCTGCCATCCTCCTCTCCTCCTTGCAGGTCCTCGCAGCGCAGGCTTACCGCTGCTAAAACTAAACAGAGCTCTCTGAAAGGCTCAGCCAATCACATTGGCCATATTTGTCACATGAGGTAGGACTCCAGTAGAGAACGTAATTTAACTCTTTCTGTACCGCTGGGTGAATGAGACGTTGACAGATCGTTTTTTTTCTTTCTATCGGGTTTGTTTTTCTTTACTCGAAGAGATCAAATTATTGGTGGGGACAATTCAATAATCGCTGGATATTGGTGGGGACATGTCCCTTCCGTCCATGCCAAATCGACGCCCTTGCATCACAGGGTTGAGTTTACTCTGTTTCAGGTAAACCTGCCTGTTTTAGAAATGAAACGTGGGGCTAAGGCTCAACCATGTTCATCAGATTTATCCATAGAAAATAGAAGAGCTGTTTAAATCAGAGCAGATGTGAAGAGGAACGTGCACGGTGTTGTTTCAGTGTCCTAACCACACAGAGAGACAGCCCACCAACTAAAGCAGCATCATTCAGTACCGACAGGAAAACCAGACTGCTGCTCCAAACACCGGGACAAGAAACAAACTGAGAGAGAGAGAGCTGCTTTACACGAAACTCTTTTTATTATAAAGACTCACACTGACATCAGCACACTCACCTGCTTCTGTCTGCTGTCGTCAGTCAGCTCTCACAGTGAAACTGAGTTTACAACCCAATAAAAACTATAAAAGTATTCATATTTAAAACTGATGTCTACTATGAGTCATGGTTTCTTTCAGCACCTCAGTTCACCGTCCATAAAAGTACTGCAGACAAACAATGAAGCCCCAACTTTAACTTTACTAAACTAAAATTAAAAAGTCCATCAGTGCCTTCATTGGTTGATATATCAGAAACTGATGGCTCACAAATCTAAAATTAGCTCATAAAAGCAGACATGTTGATGCTATTTAGAGAACAAACACACATAAGCAACACTTTAAAGTCACATTAATCACCCTGCATCATCACAAGAGTTTGGACTTTTGCTGGTCAACGTTTCAGCTAAAGTGTGTTTGATTTGTGTCATGAAATGAACTCTTCATCCTCTTCCTGCTGCATGAACACGAGTTGGATTTATTAAAGCACACTCTGTGTGAGCGCACACATTAAAGACACCGACGTTTAAACCTGCTCCCATGCAACTGCACCGCCTGCAGAATATAATATTCAGGTGAAATGTCAGAATACTAAAATGCTTTGTTTCCAATATTACTGTAGTTATTTTTGGGAGTGCTCAGGTTTGGAGTCGTGTAAAGGATCCGAGGTCACCGATGAGGGAAAGTCGCTGTCACTGTCACACTGCATGTGCAGCTCTTATCTGATTTTACTTTACTTTCATTAACCTTTGAACCAAAAACTCAGGACCGAAAAGAACGAGAAAAGAAAAAAAAATCACACTCTCTCTCTCACACACACACACACACACACACACACACGCACACACACACACAGAGGGACTTGAGACTGCTAGAAAAAGATGCAAACTTAAACATTTCAAACCCACAAAACATATAAAATAACTTTTAAAAAAATATTCAAGGCTGCAGGAAAGTAACAGACACATACAAATATAAGCTCTTATTGTGAAGTGTAAGCGGAACTTCCGTCTCCAGCTGTTGACGCAGCCGCAGTGCGCTGCAGAGACTAACATCCGGCGGCTGCTGCCTGTTTTCGGCTGGTTTCGGGCTCTTCCGGTCAGCATGGCGCACCTGCAGCTCCTCCGCGCGGCGGTGACGGAGCGGCTCGCGGCGGCGGCGGCGGAGATCCTCGTGCTGGTGGAAAAAGTGATGGTGGAGCGCGAGGACGAGCTCATCCGCCTGTACGCACCGACGCCCGCGACTAAGAGTCCTGTCGGCGGGGACGCGCACACAGGTCCGGTCCAACGTGAGCGAGCTTCTGGTTCTGTTGTTTATTTTTCACAATAAAAGCATCAGCGGAGCGAAAACTGACAGACCCGCTAACATCAAACTTCCTCACCTGGTTCCGCCCCCTGACGTCACAGGTTTAAGCTCCTCTGAGGGTGAAGGAAACACATTGAACATGTGACTGTTTAACATGACTCAGTATTTTTACTAAGTATGAGTTAAATGTTAAATGAAAGCTTGTCTTTCTTTTCTAAACTTAAACACAACATGTCACTGAGTGGCTGGAAACTAAAATAAACTCTTTCATTAATCGGGTTAGTGCTGGGCGATATGACGATATATATCGTGTGGACGATAGAAAAGTGTCTATCGTGCCATTTGTCTTCTATCGTTTCTAACCCTAATTTTATAAATTATTACATAAAATATATCATTAACCCTTTACAACCGGTCGGAGCAGGCACGCTCCGTTTTGCCTAACTATTTTTTAATCCCTGTAGAACTGGAACCAAGTAAGGTAGCCAATAATTTTTTTTTTTGCATATGAAACCGGAGGAGTTGTACTTACATCTTATTCCATTAGCTTCCCCGAGGTAACGGTTTCCTTCCACATATAGCTTTGCAAAAATTGCATAAAAAGCACTTCCAGCAACAAAAACATAATATTCCAGAAACACGCGAGTACATACTCGCGTACTTGAGAATTGAGAAACAGCCTAAGTCAGCGCGAACTATCGCATGTCCGCCATTACCTGTCCGAAACCGGAAGTGACGTCGTTTTCGCGGAAAATGTAGTTTTTTTAGCTTCAAAGCCTATGTTGGTGTTTTTAAAAGTCATGTTTGACTTTATGCTTTTCTGTTTCGTTTCTGGGAGGCTTAGAAGTCAAATGACACTGTTGGAAATAGTTTATTTAGATGCACATGCTGTATTTTTGCAAATTTGCATTTATTTATTTTTATTTTTCCTGTAGTATATAAAAATTAGTGTATCTCAAAAATAAAACTATGAAGACACTCAAAATAAATTTCTCGTGGTTGGAAACTATTTTGTGCAACTTTTACAGTTTTCAGGGATAAGCCTCTTACGATTTTCAATTTTTTTGTAGTTTATTGCGCTTTTTTGCAATTTATGTAGTTACTATGGACTTAATGCATACATATTATTAAACTTTGGGCTATAACGGTTGTATTGATGTATAGCAACTTGAAATGCTCCCACAAATGGCACTACAGCATGTAAAATGTAAAGATAAGCTCTGGCGGACTTGGTTCTATGGTAGGTCTTAAAGGGTTAAATAGCCTGTGGCAAATATATTAGTGTTGTCTTCTCACTATACATACTCTTAACTTTATGCAAGAGAAAATAAAGTATAAAAAAATGATATTTTTCGCAAAGAAACTCCGTCTTGTGGTTTTGCGACATGGTGCTGCTTTACGTGCACCCGGATTTGCGACATGCTTTACGGTAACTCAAAACAAAGACTGCACCCTCTCCACTCGCTGTTTACAGACTGCATACGTTCCAGATGACCACAGGTCAGGTGGTATATCGTGATATATATCGTTATTGTGATATAAAATAATTCATATCGTGATAAATATTTTTTCCATATCGCCCAGCACTAAATTGGGTGATGTTTGACTCGAGCCGGCTCCAAGCTCTTTGAACAAATAAATAAATGTTCTGTTATTTCTGCTTTGGTTGGTTATCAGGGCTCGTTGTAGGCCACCCCGGCATCAGTGAGCAGCTGTGTGTAAACAGACGTCAGGTTGATCTGATGGATTATAATAAATAAGTGTTTAATGTGTGAGGCTGACGTTTCACACTCTGAGCATGAAAAATAATAAAAACAAACGCAGGTGTTCTGATTTAATCATCGTAAAACAAAAGGTTTGTAAAATTGTTTTCAGACAACAGTCAAAGTTTCTCACTGAGGCTCTTCAGGTAGACCTAAGACTTCAGACCCTCCCACCTGCACTGAGGGGTCCTCCAGAGATGGTCCTCAGCAGGCAGGGAGACCTGTTCTGGATCACAGGCTAGTCTATGAGGAGATGAATGGGTTAGCGAGCATGGTTAAATCGCCATGGCAACCAACACTGATCACACCCGGTGGGGAGCAGGTTATTTTCAGTGTCAGCTTAAAATCGTCACGTTCTTCCTGATTCTTTTATTCACAGCAGGGGTCTCAAACTCCAGTCCTCGAGGGCCGCTGTCCTGAAACATTTCCATGCGTCTCTGCTGCATCACGCCTGAATAAATTAGGAGGTCATTAGCAAGAGTATAGAACTTGACTGCATGCTGAAGTGGCAACTCCTAACCCTACTCAAGTAAATGCAAGAAAATTCAAGTGTTTGGAAAAATGTACTTCTAACAGTACTTTTATTGCACCATGTTCATTCACTCATGAGCTTCTGTAACATGAATCAAATGGCTGAACTGCAGTCAAGTTCTATAGAGTCTTGCTAATGACCTACTAATTGTATTCAGGTGTGATGCAGCAGGGACGCATGGAAATGTTTCAGGACAGCGGCCCTCGAGGACTGGATTTGGAGACCCCTGATTCATGGTGTGTTTCAGGTGAGAGGTCAGGCCGTGCCTAAAAACGCATCACGGCGTACTGCGTTTTTTACTCGATTCCAAAATGCTGCAGAGTCTCTGCGCTCAGTAGGCTGAGTACAGGACCCCAGTTAGGGCCAAAGCAGCATCAGTTACCATGGTGATGTGCCCCAGTCAGAAGCGAAGCACCTTCGTAACCCTGAACACCCGGAGTTAACCCTGGGATGGGTGAGCAGCTTGTCCTCTCGCCCTGACTCCTCCCCTCATGACTCCTCCTATCGCTGCGACTCCTGGTCACGTTTACGTTGTTGTTCTGTTTGTTTTCTTTAAGCTCAAGAATCTTTTTAATGTTTCAAATATTCTTCAAAAATTTATAAAACACGCTCTCGTCCTCTGCAGACACTCAGCACCTCCAGGAGTCTGAGCCGCCGACCATCAAGCAGGAGCAGCAGCAGGAGGAGGTGTGGGTCGCTCCTCAGGCAGCAGAGGAGGAGGATGTTAAACCATTCAAGCATGAGTTGCCTGAGGAGGAGGAGGCAGCTCAGATGGTAGAGATAATGAAAGATGAAGCCCAGCCAAGCACTTCCTGTGAGGAGCCCGCTGCTCCTGCTCCTCCTCCGCATGGTGCTCCTGCTGTTGGTGAAGGCGGTGGAGGAGGTGGGACTTTCTGCCGCTGTAAAGTTTGTGGGATGAAGTTCAGCTACCGGGGCTCTCTGCTGAACCACGCCGAGACTCACGCTGCTGCCGAGTGCTGCCTCTGTGGCGTGTGCGGCAAGCCGCAGGCTGACCAGCTGCGCCTGCTGGAGCACCTACGGACACACCTGAAGAGCCACGTCTGCAAGTTTTGCGGGAAAAGCTTCCAGCGGCGGGTGGAGCTGAAGGTGCACACGCGCAGCCACACGGGCGAGAAGCCGTTCAGCTGCCGGCTGTGCGGGAAGCGATTCACCCGCAAGAACAACATGGAGATTCACATGAGGACACACACTGGCGAGAAGCCGTACCGCTGCACTGTCTGCGGGAAGAGCTTCAACATCACCTCCTCCATGATCCGCCACGCCCGCACACACACCGGGGAGAAACCCTACAGCTGCCGCATGTGTGGGAGGGGCTTCACAGCCAGCTCGGACATGAAGATCCACATGAGGACGCACACGGGCGAGAAGCCCTACACCTGCCCCGTGTGCGGGAGGGGTTTCGCTCTCAGCACGCCACTTAAACACCATATGAAGCACCACACGGAGGAGCGGCCGTACTGCTGCAGCCACTGCAACCGCTGCTTCAGCGACGTGTACACACTGCGGCGCCACATGAAGAACCACGGTGAAAGTGCGGCGTCCTGACGGGTGGCGAGGACTGTGGGCGGAAATCACACTTCCTGTTTTTGCCACAGATTGGGTGGTGCTGCTGAAGGGTGGTGCCACCCCGTAAATCAGGACTTTTTTTTTTCATTTTATAATATGGATTATTTATTAGGCGCTGCGGGGTCGACCGCCGCTCGCTGCCGGATACGGACCAATGAGAGACCAAATGTGGAACGAGGTCACATGGGCTCGAGGATGCCGCAGACGGCACGGGCGTGACGTATTTCCTGTTAAAGTTCTGGAGGCTGCGTTCACACCTGGCGCACTTTTAAACCTCCTCGCAGTCTCACGATGATAAAGACCTGCGTGGTTTCTGCAGCAGACCGCGGCTCAGTCCTCCTATCACGGTTCACCTGCAGAAACACTTCTTCACACCCTCTGGTGGGCCCTGAAGGTACTGCAGGCCGGACTGAGAGCTCATGCTCAATAAAAATCTCTTAAGAGTTTAAAATTGGAATAGAGATTTATAATCTTTAACATTCACACTTTATAAACACAACTTTCTCCTGGAAGAAGATTCAGTTTTGTACTCCTGTTAATTCTTACAGGATTTGTTGGATGACATCAGATTTTTCCATGAAAGTTTTCTTTTGAATGCCAGAAGGACTTTTTGACTCAGGTTTTACATTTTAGCTTAAAAATTCCTTTAAAAATTTACACTGAACGAATGAAACATCCACGGGATGTAAACAAGTTCCTTGCTGCTGTTCCTAAATGATCATTTTATCCTGCGAGAGCGTTTTAAAGTTTTAAACGTCTCTCAAAAGACAAAATTCCTAAAAGCACAGACACTCACAGATCACGTGTCAGCTTTCTCTCATTTTATTTTTTTATTAAAGGTGATGCAGAAGTTTGAGACCCTATAAAACTTTTTCATGTGATTTGCTTTCATTTGGGTTTAAAGGGAACCAGAGTAAATGTGATGTCACCCTGATCAGAACTGATAGTAATATTTTGTTTTATTTAAACGTTGGGATTTTGTGTGAAATATAAAAAAATAATGCAGTGACCTCTGACCTTTTCAACAAATAAGACATCACTTTGTATTTTTTATATTCAGAAATCTTTTGATGCGCAAAAATAAGTTTAAATAAAGTTGATACAGGAGTTTTCACATGGCAGCAGGCCAGATGTTTTCAGGTGTCGCTTGATGAGTTCACCTGCTCGGCCCTCCGTGTTTGGTTTCATGACCTCAGGACGTCGGCGGTTAACATTTGTGTGGTTGGTCTGGATGACGAGAGTTAGCAACGGAAAACATGTCAAACATTCGGTGGGCGCAGGGAGTCGAACACTCGGTTTAGGAGGAAAAGCCCACGGATGGAAACATGCATGTAGTTATTCCATCTTTAGTTCCTGGAGTTTTGTTTTTATAAGACTGAAAACTGGAAAAGTAAAAGCTAACCCTGCAATTCCTCAAACGACCACTGGAGGCTCCATGTTAAAATGTTTACAGTTAACACCTGTACAGAGGGGGGAGGATGTTGTTACAGCTCACCTGTTTACATTTATTAAGGCTTAAGGTTTGCATAATTAGAGGCATGACCCCTTTGACCAGCAGGTGGATGGTGACACAGGCGGGTGTAGCCGCTAGCTGGGCTTCATTTAAGCTAACCTGACCTTGGACCGTCTTTGTGGTGTTGGAACCCGATCTTCCAAACGTGTCTCTGTCGCATGTCTCCAGGAAACCAACATGGCAGCCGTTGTAACACTAACGCTAAGGCTCTGTGGCGTTTACGTCCATCTTTGTGTTACAGTCTGCTAAGAAAACAGGGGCACACGCGGACAAACTGGAATTTATTTATTTATTATTCAAATGTTACGTTTGGATTTACAGGCACGTGGGCACAAACAAGAACAAACACTCGGGGTGGTTCAGGTCCTCACAGGGCTGCAGACGTGCCGCCCTGCATGCCGCGCAGCTCACACATCGCCGTCTGAGGCGACGTGGGGGCGGTACAAAACGAATAAGCGGTTCATTATAACTTAAAATACTGTTTATACATCACGTGAGCTGCACCGCCTGCAGAGCGGCCGAATGGATGGAGGAAGGAAATAAAAACAGACAAAAGCCTCCCCAGCACTGGTCAGGGGAGGGGTTTTCAAAATAAAAGCACGATAGTCTAGTGGCATTGGATTTTGGATTTGTTTTTTTTATTCTGTTTGGGACCTGATTTAAAAAAAAAGAAAAAAAGAAAAAACCCTGCTTCAGTACCGACACGAGGACAAAATGAAAACATGGACGTCCTCGGAGGAACTTTAATATTAAGGCACAAAAACACTAAAAGCTACTTTAGCCACATGTGACTCGTTAACTCCATTCAGTGAAATGACTGGTGAAGCAGGCCACGCCCACTCAAAAAACAACCTGATTGGTGGGAGGGTGAAAACAAACACGAGAATCAAAAAAACACAAATGTAATGGCGTCGCTATGAGGCAGCAACACGGAGCCTTGTATACAAGCAAGCATAATAATAATAATAATAATGATAACTAGGCACAGATGTGATGAGATATTCATATTTATAGATATTTATAGATATTTATGCTGGAGGTTCCCGTTGATTGATTGTGATGGAGGCTGTTTGCAGGGTGGAGAAAATCAGCCCGTCCTGAATCATCAGATATTTACACACGACAAAAGTTCCTCACTCTGTGTCAGAATAATAAAAAAAAATATTCACACAAAAATAGAACATTTGAAATAATTATTATTAGCACCAGTGTATCAGATAAAACTCTCGCTACGCAAAATGTACAAAGTTGCATAGTGTTGGATCGAGCCTGGAGCGAAGCGTTAATGCGTGAGAGTCCAGACGGGAGTGTTGATGCGTGGAGAGCGCGCCAAAGACCAAGCAGGAAAATCCCCGAAAACACAAAACTGAAAAGACTTCCTGCCAAACACCTGCAACAGCTTATCGACACCGAGGAGCAGCAATGCTCGCATCGCTTTTCCAGATCGTCTCGCGACAGGAAATCGTCAAGAACATCGAGATTTCATCTCACTGCAAGAAATCAGCGTTTTAGAGCCATTCTGGGGAAAAACGCTCAATCAGCATTTTATCTTTTTAACAACTATGATCCTGAATCTCACATCTCTCACAGCCATGACAGCGCTTTAGTTTTAAATTTAACTTCTCAACTCGAGAGAATCTCCTGGGTTTACATCTTCAGGCTCAATATTCCACATTTTACATTTTAATTCTTTGCAAGCTCGACGTAGAAATCTCGATATCATCGCGATGCGTCGTCTAGAAACGAGTTTAGTTTTGAAATGTTTTTGGATTTCTGCGGTTCGTCGCGGAGCGGCCGAGTTTGTATCTTTAACCTGTTTGGAGGAGAAAATATAGTCGTCGGAGGAGGTGCAGGACGAGGAGGTCTCCTGCTGTTTGCATCGGCGGGTAGCTTCAGAGGAAAAGCGAGGGTTCCTTCACTGTGTTTGCCGGTTAGAGGAGGCAGTGGCGTTCAGTGGGCGGACACTGTGAAAGCGCCCCTGGGCATGATGGGAAATGGTTAGTGGGACGCAGAAAACAGAAATGCGGGCGGAGCTTCCTGCGTCGCTCGAACTTCCTGCTGTGGAGCAGACGGCTGCAGTCACGTCGGGTTTGTGGTTCTGGTTCCTCCGCACGGCTTCTCAACGCCGTTTAGTTCGTTCGAGCGTAACCACGCCCCTGCGTCTCGAGAAAAAAGAAATCAGCTGCTTCTTGGCGGCTGAAAACGTGATCGTGGTTTCACACGTCGGCTTCTGTCTCGTCAAAGAAAAAAATCTGAAACAAAAAGTGTTTTTGGTAAAAGGCGGCGTGCTCGCCGGAGTGTTAGATGTGAGTGTGGGGAAAGGGGCGGGGCTAGAGGAAGAGAAGGGCGGGTTAGGGTTAAGGATTCTCCAGGGACTGCGTGTTAAAGCAGCCTTCGGGTAATGTGTTCTTGATGTCGTTGAGGTTGGCGATGTCGGCGCGGATCTCGCGGATCTGCCGGTCGTAGTCGTTGATCATCTCCTCCTGAGTCTTCGCCATGTCGTTCAGCTCCCTCAGCTTGTTCTCCAGGTCGCTTTTCTTCATATCGTTCTTGGCCTTCTTCAGCGACTCGTCGATCTCGTTCAGTTTGCTCAGGTCGATCTTATCAATGTTTCCTGCACATGAAACAAAACCACTGTTAGTTTCCCCGTCAATCGTTCAGTTCTTTAATTAAAAACGCAGCGTTATGGTTTCTGCCGAAGAAACGAGTCATTCTCAGAAGTTTAGGCTCTGCAGCGTGACTGGTGTTCTTACCGAGCTGGTTCATCAGGTCTGTGATGACCTTCAGGACTGTCTTCACTGTACTCTTCGCTTTGCGAGCGTTATCCTCGGCGTCCTTTGCGCTGTTTGAAGCCTGAGGGCAGGAACACCGATGTTAAACTTTATTATAACGTCCGGAGACAGACTCTAAGAGTTCAGTGACGAGCGAGTCGTACCATCCCCGCCATCATCATGTCCTGGTCGGCCTGGGCCTTCTTCTCCTCGAGCTCCTTCTCTGCATCGGTCAGCTGCGCCATCAAGTCGTTGACCTCGTTGTCGAGATTGGTGGTGTCCTGGAAGGCTTTCTCCGCCTCCTCTTTGGTCTTGGCGGAGCCCTGCGAGGACACGAGTTTCATCACAGTGAGAGGAGAGAAACCGGCGAGCTGACAACAGGCCAATGACGAGCTGCCGCTTTACCTTCTGCACATTACTGGCGATCCTCTCGGCATCCTCCGCCTTGCTCTTTGCCTCTCGAGCATCGCCGGCAGCGTTGCCCAGCGCCTCCTCCGCCTGCCTGGTCTTCTCGTTGGCGGCCATGATAGTGGCGTTGATGATGGGGATCTTCTTCAAGGCTTCCTCTGCAGCGGTCTTGTTGTCGTTGACCCTCTTATCAAAATCTGCAGGAAGTCAGAGAAAAAAAACCCACCGGTGGACGAGGATCAGAGTCGCGTGGCGAAAACTGCTTTATTTTAAATCTCCATGCAGATTTTTATCATCTCACCCGGAGCCTGAAGCAGAAATAGTGCATTTCAGGAAAATGGAAAAGGGGACGCATTACAAACTATTAGCACCTTCAAGAGGTTCTTTTGTTGTTAAAGTCAACTCAAAGTCTCGATGGACAGTTTTACAGTTTTTTTTATTAATTATCTTGTTTTGAATGGACCAATAACGCATCACGGACAGAAACCAGTGAATGGCGGACGCTCGAGTACCTCTGAGGTTGTCCAGGATGTCCTGGGCCTCCCTGAACGTCGCCTGGCCCTTCTTCGCCGCCTCCTCGGCCAGAGCTTTGGCGGCGTCGGCTCGAGCGAGCAGCTGATCGGCTGTCTGTTGCACAGGAAGAGGAAACAGTTTTGTGTGCTGTGGGATTTTTTTTTTTTTCCCTGAGAAGCTCCTGGACGCCCTCATAGTTCCTGAACTCACCTGCTGCTCACTTTTGCCTTTATCCAGCAGTTTGCGCACTTCCTGCTCTTTGGGCTTCAGGTCTTCTCGGAGGTTGTTGTACTCCTTCTCAGTCTTATCAATCAGCTTGTCGACGTCCGCCGCCTCCTTCTTGATCTTATTGGCATCCTCCTGAAAACAGAAACGTGAGTTACAACACTTTTACTCTGCTGTTTCACATTAAACAGCGGCGTCCATCTCTCACCTCCAGGGCCTTGGTGTCGATCGGCGGGAGGCTGGTCAGGTTGGCGAAGAGCTTCAAAGCTTTGTTTCCGGCCTCCTCGGCCTCAGCCTGAACCTTGGTGGCCTGTTTCTCCAGGTTCTTAGCCAGGTCCTTCGCCTCATTGTACCTGAACAGGACGCAACACACAGACGGTCAGGAAGTCTGCTCAACGGCTCTTCCTTCTCCATCTTTAAAGGAAATCTCTGACAACAAAAATCACTCAGGATCTGAAGTCAGCTGTGAAACAAAAGAACGAGCTGTACGTTTCTGTCCTTTCTAAAACTATCTGAAGAAACAATGTGCTGGATGCACGATGCACTGCAGCCGCAAATAACATTAAAAGAATCCCAAAAAGCTTCTGTTTTAATTTCGGCGATTAGCATGGTGGGTATTATGAAGCCCTGAGTGCTAAAAGGGATGAAAAATGACTTTAAGAAGCAAAGTAACAAAAAAAGGAAAATGACTGAAGGGGGCACAAACTGGCCAACAAAATGGGATGCAAAAAAAAAAAAACAACAACCTGCAAAGGGGTTCAGAACATTAGTATACAAATAGTTAAAAATGGAAAAAAAAACAAAACCTTCTCACAGATATCTACCACAAAGGGATGCAAAATGATTAAAAATTATTCAAAAAGGGGATGCAAAATAACCACAGAGCCACGTATAATCACTAAAAAGGTCCTAAGAATGAGTCAAAATAAAGCAAATTAATCATAAGAACAAGAAAAAAATACAGACACCCCAAACCAGTGAAGGGATGGAATAACTGAACACAGAGACAAAATGTGACCAAAGATTTTTAAAAAGGAAAAAAAAGAACAACAACACGAAAACCACAACGTGGACAAAACCGAAGCAGAGCAAGCGTGAAGGATGGAAAACGAATGAAGGGGAGACGAAACAGCGTGACCACTTAAAAAACCTCCACTGCTGATGATTTTTTAATATCCACTCTGTATTTCTCACACAAAGCAACAAAAAAGTCACAAATGAAAAACAAAAAGACAAAAACCACCTGTAACCATGACCACAGGAAAAAAAACGAATTAAAGTGGGAGGTTTCGTCAGGCGGCGGGACGTACTTCCTGTTGAGCTCCTCGATCTCCTCGCTCGTTTTCCCCTCTCCAGACAGAGTCTTCAGCAGCAGATTGTACGCTTTATTGGACGTATCGTTGGCGTCTTTGGCGATCCTCTCAATCTGGTCAGCGTCCATCTTGTGTCTGCAGGGAGAAAATTCCAAATTGTTTGTGTCTTTGACGATTATTCAGGTTAAGGTCAGGCCGTCAGCGCATGTTGGTGACGCGTGTCGCTGCGGTCTTACTTGTCGGCAAGCTTCCGCGCCTCCTCGGCCAGCAGCGTCAGGTTGTTGGGTGCTCCGGTGCCGCCGGGCGGTTTGATATCCTGTTGATGACATCAACCGTGTTTTAACAAAACAAAAAAAACCCATAATGCCTTGGGGCTCGGTTAGTCGCCATGGAAAGAGCACCCTCACTCACCACTTTGCTGACGGCATCCTTGGCTTTGTCTAGCTCCTGGCGGGCGCGGTCGATCAGGCTCTCGGCGTCGCTTACTCGGCCCCGGGCGAGGTCAGCCTGAGTGGCGGTGTCGTCCACCGTGTTTCGGATGCTCTTCAGACGGTTCCACTGAGTGGTCAGAGTGTTGTTGATGCCGTTCAGGCGGTCCAGCAGGCCTTGGTCCACTTCTGTAGGGTCAAAGGTCACAGACATTCAGACTGGCCTTCTGCTCAGTAACAGGAAATAAACTGTAAAATCTCAGTTCAGGTCTCACCTTTGCTGGCCTTGGCCTCCTCCAGCAGGTCCATGATGGCCCTCTCTGCCTCCTTCAGACGATCCTCGAAGGCCTGATCGGTGACGGTGTCCTGACCCGAGCCGAGGTTATCGATCAGCGTCTGCAGTTCGTGAAGCTTCTGCCTCTGCTGGTTCACCTGGACGCACAGACAGAAACGTTAGCTCCTCTGTACGAGCAGCACGGAGAGCGAAGGCGTCGCCTCGGAGTCGCGCTCACCTTGTCTCTGACCAGACTGTAGCAGGAAGGACACTGCTGGCAGCCCGGCACCGAGCGGTTGTAGAAGTAATTCTCCTCACACATGTCGCACCGAGCTCCGACGAAGCCGGGCCGACACTCGCAGCGACCGTCCTCCTTACACTGGCCCAACATGGAGCCCTCGGGGTCGCAATCGCAGGCTGCAGGGACAAAGACGAGAATGTTGGTCCGTTAATCACAGCTCTCATACACACAGCACAGCTCCCACAGCTCGTCACCCTGAACGCTCCAAATTAAAGGATTCTTAAAGTTACAGGACTCGTATTCGTTTAACTCACAGACTCGAACTCTGGCGTTCGAGTCTTGCAAACTGCGACATTATCGAGTTTCCTCACGTTTGCATCCCGACACGCTGAAGCCGAAGAAGTTGGTCTCACAGCGTTCGCATCGAAGGCCGGCGACGCCCGGCTGACACTCGCACTGTCCCGTAATGATGTCACACTGGCCGTTGGTGGAACCAATGGGGTTGCAGTTGCACCTGTGGGGAAAAAATAAGAAGAACATCATCTATGAGTAAACAACACAATGAAACAGCATGTTGTTCCAGGAAACATGTTTGTGTGTTCCTGGAAGAATTCCTCAGAATCGACTAACAATAGGTTTCCAGTCAACTGGAAATGAAAGATAATTCAAAGTCTATCGCTGTAAGTGTGACTAAGACTAAGGTGACTGAGGTTTTTTGCTGTGAGGCCGTGAAGGCACTCAGAACCGAAGCGCAGACATTTACAGACGTGTGGGTGTGGTGGTGGTGGACGCACCGCTCGCAGCCATTCCCGCTCTGCAGGTTGAAGAAGCCGGGGATGCAGGCGCTGCAGTCACGTTCGGCCACGTTGGGGAGGCACTCGCACTGACCCGTGCCCTGAGAGCAACTGTTCTGCTGGTTCCTGGTGCCGAGCGGCGAGCAGGCGCAGGCTGGGGACAAATCAGAGATCACACGGTTTCCTCACGGCGCTCACAATTCAAACATCAAGGGAAGGATTTTGGTTTTGGACTCCTCTTACGTTTGCACTTGTCAGCAGGCTCGGGGGCCAGTGCGTTGCCATAGAAACCCTCTTTGCAGCGGTCGCAGAAGAAGCCGTCGGTGTTGTAGATGCATTTAAGGCACTCTCCGTTCTCGCGGTTGCAGTTTCCCACGGCGTTGGGGTCAATGTTGCCACTGCACTTGCAGCTCCGGCACGTTCGGACTACACCGCCATTCTGACCCAGAGGGTCGCCGAAGAATCCGTCATCGCACAGCTCGCAGCGCTTACCTGCACACAGGTGAGTCATGTGATTGGCACATGTAACAGTTAATCAAGGAAACCTATTTTTAATTACTTCATTAAACCAACGGGGCATTGGGGACACACCTGAGACTGGCACAGCGTGGAAGAACAACACGACCTCACACTGGGCTAATGGCTACTCTGAAAACTGAGATATGAGTGCATCTGAAGGAGTTCCGCAAGGTTCTGTTCTGGTTCTTCTAGTGTTCACTTTAACGTATAATCTAGAAAGTCATATCCCACTAATGCACTGGAAAACCTGTCTGCACGTGCTCGAATCACTCCGGGAGGAAAAAAATAGCTGTCATGTCTCTCTTTACAGACGCTCTGAAAAGGGGTTTCATGAATATTTTTAAGACTTTCCTGACGACTGCTTGTACAACTGACCTGTCTCCATCCAAAAGAGTTCCTCAAAGATCTATTCTGGAACACTTCACATCATCGGAATAAAGCATCCAACTGTTTTATGAAAATCAAACAACCAAAGCCTGCAGTTCCTCTAACAACCACTAGAGGCTCCAGCAGTTTCCATAGACCCATAGACCCCCATGTTAAAATGTGCAAGTTTACAGTTTGCTTGAAGTTTGCATGATTAGGGGCGTGGCCTCTTTGACTGACAGGTTGCTGTAGCTGCTAGCTGTCTGCTAGGCTTCACCTCAGCTAACTGGAGTCCCTGAACTGGACCACTGGACTGTGCTGCTGGAGCCTTTATATGGTTAGCTAATAAAAAAACAAAACATCCGAGAAGTCTGAGCTCTAGATGTGGTGATTGAAATTCCAGGATTTTCATTGGATGTCAGTCTGAGCACTAACGGGGATCTGAGTCAGTCTGATACTCCCGTACAGTCTGTGAACCATTAGCTGATAGCTTAGCATCTGGTACCTGTAGTCCCAGTGGGGCAGTTGGTGCACACCACCTCTCTGGTTCTGGGGACGACAGCGCAGGTGGCTCCAGGTGGGCAGGGACATGGCTGACAGTCACCTGACGTTCCCTGCGTGGCGTCACCATAAAAACCGTCCTGGCATCGCTCGCAGCTCAGACCGGCCGTGTTGTCCTGACAGTCGCACGCTCCTGTTTGGAGGACAGAAAAAGCAGCTAATCAGCCCTGAGTAGTAACAAACCCATTCACTCAGCCCTCTGTGACGTGCTGACGCCGCCGTTACCCGTGTTGGGGTCGCAGGTCTCGCTGTGGTCGTTACAGTTGCACGGCTCACAGGAGCTAAAGGGTCCGAGCTCCGGCTGGGCGCGGCGGTATCCCACCGTGCACTGCTCACAGTGCTGACCCTGGTAACCTTGAGGACATGTGCACTGCTCCACCCAGCGGGCCGGAACACCTGGTCCCCGCCTTGCCGTCACCAAGGAGACATCATCCAGGTAACCAGCACCTGAGGAGTGCGGGTGATTAGTGAACAATAGTAAACAATACGAGTGTGTGTGTGTGTGTGTGTGTGTGTGTGCGCGCTGCGTACTCCTGTCGCTGTAGGTGCCGCGGATCTTGATGGCCGTCAGGTTGTGGAGAAGTTTGTAGAAGTCGGCGTGGCTGATGGTCGGCCTCCAGGGGTAATCCGTGCTGTCGTGGAGCCTGAACCACAGGATTAGGATTCCCGACAAACATGTCCGGTTTAATCCAGAGAAAAGACAAAAGCATTGAAAAGGAAAATCAGATTATCAAATAATCTACATGGTTTAAATCAGCTGACAGTCATCAGCAGATTCTGAAACAAATACTGAGAATCATACGCAAATATCAGAGCTTCATCCAGATTATTTGCAAAACAAGGAGGACAAAACAGATTACCACCAAACCTCTAATTTAATCCAGATTAAGAGAGTATTAGTAGAGTTTAATAGTAATCACCCCAAGTTCACAGATTAACTAATAATTTTAAATTTTATGACCAAAATATTTTCAATTTAATCCAGATTAAATGACTATGAAGAAATTAACAGCAAATATCTGTGTCAGCAAAAAGTGTAAGAGATTTAAAACTTGGTATAAAGACTGCAACCTGACAGTCCAGATTAAATTACTCTATGTAAACAGGTTGTAAATAAAACCTGAACGCTTACAGTCAGGCTCAAAAATTCAATATAGAGTAACATTTGTTTTCCAGTTTGATCCCACATGTTCAGATTATGAGTTTAATTTACGCCCCAAACTCCAGATTAATGCTGAGAGCAAACGTGCAAATGCAGATTATCTGTTCCAGTTTGTTGGATGAAATACTGGTTTTCACTGGGAAAGCAACACATGGCGCCTCACCTGAACACGTATGTCTGCGAGTTCTCGTTAGGGTAGGAGTTGCCCTGGGCGATGAGGGGGACGGCCACCCGGAGGTTCGCCCCCTCCAGCACCAGATCCTCGGCCGACAGACGGCTGTCCCGTCGGTCCACTCGGAAGTTCAAGGTCAGGTTCTGCCCGTAACTCAAAACCTGGTTCCCCAAAAACTTCTCTGTGACACAGAAACGAGTCAGAGTCACCGACCAATCAGCAGCAGCGTTACACAGGGACAAAAACATATCCAGACCATAAATTTACAAACTAAAATTCCAGCCTTTTGTTTTGTTTCTTGCCTCTGAGGTGGGGCCTCCACCTGTGTGTGGACTCCTGGGTCTGCACCCAGAACGCCCACCAGATAATCCACAGACGACTTCTACAGAGTCAGAAACGACCAAGCCGCCAAAATAAACCACCCCCTCCTGTGTGTGTGTGTGTGTGTGTGTGTGTGTGTACCTGGTGCCACAAAGTAAATGGGGAAGTAGTCCTCTGAGATGAGGAAGATTTCCTGTCCGCTGGATGACCACTGCACCTGGCCCCTGGCTCCATCACGCTCCTGACCAGTCCACTGCTCATCATCTAACACACACACACACACACACACACACACACACACACACACACACACATATTAGAGCATGTACAGTGGCATTAGAGTGGGGTCATCTGTGTCCTGAGTGGGGCCTGCAGGCGGTGTTACCTCTGCTAAAGTCGGACTTGATGGCGTGGACGCTGAAGCCGTCGGCGCTGTCGCACACGGACGAGTGCTGGAAGCAGAAGCAGGGCGTGCAGCCCTGAGGGTTGTTCTCATCCAGGTTAAAGTAACCCAGTTTACACCTGAGGGACACAAACAGCAAGAACACACCTGTGACGTGCTGCTGCATGAACTGCACTTTCACTCGCTGCATGTTATCGTAACATGGGGCTGTGTGGGCGGGGCTGTGCGTCACCTGTCGCAGCTGAAGCCCTCCACGTTGTCTTTGCAGCGACACTGACCCGTGTTCACGTCACACTCCTGCGTGCTGCCTGAGGGCGAGCAAGAGCACTGCCTGATGGGGAGAGAGAGAGGGTCAGACTCATCAGTTCAGTCAGCAGGGGGCGCTCGCAGCTCACAGTGTTCATTCTCCAGCAGCCAACCACACTTCAGCTCATGTAATCATGACCCTTGACCTGACCCTGTTCCTCCTGAGTCAGAGTTCAAGTTCTTCTTCACTGAAACGGGGTTTAATACTCCTGACGTGGGAGAACGTCTCCTCTTTGGACGGTTCACCCAAAAACAGCCAGAGTTCAGTTTGTCTCTGAGACGTCCAGCTTCTCTCTA